>NW_027096651.1:0-125500 GCF_019320115.1 Miscanthus floridulus | reverse complement strand
AGAGTGGCACATTCCACCCCTCCTTCCGAGCGAAAAGGAAGCGCGAGGGTCGAATAAAAGGTCAGGAGAATCCCTGACGGCCCTCCTGCTCTGCGCAGAGGCTAAGGGAATCTTCCTGCAAAACATTGCCGAGGCCCAGCGACTTGGGCTCGCACACGAGGGGGCTCGGCAAAACAAACCCTCCTTCCGAGCGAAAAGGAAGCGCGAGGGTCGTTCAAAAAGCCAGAAGAACTCCTGACGGCCCTCTTGCTCCGTGCAGAGGCTAGGGAGCTCCTTCTGCAAAAGACGCCGAGACCCCGCGACCTAGGCTCGCACCCGAGGGGGGCTCGGCAGACAGACCCTCACGCACGAGGGGTGAACCAAAAGCCAGGGGGACCTCTGACCGCTCTCTCGCTCCGTGCGAGAGACTCGGGGGCTCCTCCTGCAACTTTGCCGAGACCCAGCGGCTCAGGCTCGCACACGAGTGGGCTCGGTAAACAGCCCCCCGTCCGAGCGAAAAGGACGTGCGGGGGACGGACAAAAAAGTTGGGAGGACCCCTGACCGCCCTCTCGCTCTGTGCGGAGGCTCGGGGGCTCTTCCTGCACCCAAGATAAAGACAAGCGACCCGAGCCCGTTACGGTCCAGGGGTTCGAAGGCTGGGCCCCCAGGGGTTTCGACAGCTGCCCCAGGGCAAAAGAGTCAGGGACGACTATGGGCGAGCCTGTACGAGCGCGCCCTGTGTCGTGTCCGAGACCGGCAGGGAGGTCTCCGAATGGGATCCCACCGTAGGGAGGCACCGAGCCACCGAGGCCCAGCGAACGGCCTCGGCACCCACTAGAGAAACCCGCCGGTACTCTTGGAGCGCGTCTCCGGACCGCTAGCCGACCCCCAGTGAACAGGATACGGGCCTCCACTCGGACTTACCCGATAACAGCTCACCGGAAATGCCGTCGCTCGCGCCCACCGAGGGTAGCATGGCATCTTCCACCCCTCCTTCTGATCGAAAAGGAAGCACGGGGGTCGTACAAAAAGCCGGGGGAACCCCTGACGGCCCTCTCGCTCCAGGCGGAGGCTAAGGGGCTCTTTCCGCAGCATCGTCGAGACCCTACGATCCGAACTCGCACCCACGGGCCCGGCAAAAACAATGAAAACCCCTCACTCGAAAGAGAAAAAAGCCCCTGAAGAAGTGAAATCACTCCTCCAGGGCCTCGGGGGCTACACCCGACGAGTGCGCTCGCGCGCACCCACCGAAACCTCGGGTAACTATCAAGAGCCAATTCTCGTCAGAACCTCAGGGGGAGTGCCTCCACTCCCCCAAGGCTCGGGGGCTACTGTCGGATACCGTGAGAAGGGGTACCCTAAGTAAGAACCAAAAAACGACTGCTTAGACTTCGTAAAGATCGAAACCAGCTAAACACCGCTGGCCTCGGCCGATTCTCCGACTCGCCCGAGGCCCCCTCGCCGCTGACCGCAGGCGATCCCCCACCGAAGGCCTCGGCCGACCCCCTCTTGTTGCAGGCCTCGGCCGGGCCGCCGACCCTCCGTCTCGTGCGAGGCGGGCTCGGCAGCACTCTGCTGCCTCTTCCTTCACCCGTCCGTCTGACAAAACGTCGTGTCGCATTAACTCAGCCAACCGCTGCCCCTGACGTCGGCCGCATGCTCGGCACAGTACAGCGGAATGGCCGACGGGACAGGAGGCAGGACTGGGCAGGGGTTACCCGCCACTGTGCCAACCACTATGCACATGGTTGACGCCCATGCCTCACTGTCCTGCCAACTCCTGCTCTGAGAACAACGCAGCGTGGGGAGCCACGTCTGGGATACTGTGGCCTCGGAATCAGTACCCAGGACCAATTATTCCCTCCAAGGCCTCGGCAGTTTGCTTCAGGGGCTCGGCAGCCTGAGGATCCATGTCCGCCGAGCCCCCCACGATGGCTCAGCCTCGGCATCTGCAGAGCCACGGCTCCCTACGACGTCATCGCACGATGACCAGCACGTCGCCCGCCATGTCCTGCCTCAAGCTATACTGGAGCCCCACGACGCACAAGACCAAGTATGACCGGCGTGCCACTTCTGCACGACAAGGACGGGGCACGTCACTTCTGCACGACAAGGACGGGGCCACTCCATCGACCATACCACGACAGTGGCCAGCTACAGGGCTCGGACACGCCACCCCTATTTATAGATATAGAGCGTTATGTAGCAACATATGTACGTTCCTGGTTCTCCCTTAGAGTATAAAAGGTAGGGACCGGGGCCTTTCCTAGGGGAAGAAAAAAAGGGCAACGAGCAGAAAGACAAACACACCAATAGAACTACACACTTCTACGCTGCTTGAGAACAACGCCTCAAGCAGCCCGCACCACCTCCACCGAGACCTGGGGCTAGCTCCCTCTCTCACCTAGCTTGTAACCCCCTACTACGAGCACTCCGGTGCAAGGGATACAAGATCGATCTCTCAGACTGGACGTAGGGCCTCGATTGCCTGAACCAGTATAAACCTTGTGTCTCTTTGCATCACCATCCGGTTCGGGAGCACGCAGCACAAATTTACTCGTTGGTTGAGGACCCCCCCGGTTCCAAAACACCGACAGTTAGCGACGGCTTGATTCAAAGCAAAGTCATCACTGAATGGAGAGTTCTGGGCGAGCATCGGGTTCCAACTCCGGGTCCTGGTGAGATTGTCCTCTTCGTTTCCTTTGTCCGCGCCGGACTTTGCCTTCCTGCTTCCGCTTTCCTCCATCAGTTTCTTGGTTATTTCGGGGTTAGTCTGAACCACCTAACCCCCAATGCCGTTCTCCACCTTTCTGTTTTCATTCATCTTTGCGAAGCTTTCCTTGGAATCCCTCCTTCTCTATCTCTTTTTCGCTTTTTCTTTCGTCTGAAACCTCAACCCTGCCGTGAAGAAACCAACGTTCTTGGCGATTGCGGGATTCAGTTTCGCCAGGGTCTCAAAATTAAGTTTTTTGACTATGACCTGGTCGATTCTGTAAAAGATTAGCGTGTCGAGTGGTTTTACGCTGCCAATTTGATCCCTTCTCTTGTCGTCCACTCCGGATCTGGTCCTGTGGTGAATGACCGATGGGACAAAAAGCTTGAGTCACCTACTGAGATTCAAGTGATCCAGCCACTCCTTGATAGGATTAGCATGCTGAAACAGTAGGGTTTGACCGGCTTTGGTATTGTTTCGAGCTTTCTTTGTCGCCGGGTTCAGCCTTTGAAAGAGTGGAAGCATCTTGGCTTTGAGTATTCTGGGGCCGAGGATCCTTCACGCATGGTCCCAGCTCTTGAGCTGACCGGCGAGGAGGTACTCGAGCGTCTCCAGAAGATGCTGAAAGGAGTGAGCATCATTCCTCCTGCTGTCTCCGAGTTCTTAGCCAACAACCCACCCCCAGCTGTGAGTTGTCTATCTTTTTGTTTGAGTACTTTATGTACTCTTGCTGCATCCGTTCTTGCTTAGCTTTTCTTTGTCTCGGTGTTTTATCCTTTTTCGCAGGAGCTTGGGCGGAACTTTGTTGACCCGGTCCCTCTTGATGTTCTCCTCGCCGTGGTGGAGACTAGGGATAAACTTGCTGGAACTTCTGCAATTAGTAAGTCCCAAACCTCTACCGCCCTTCCTGGGGTTTCTTCCGGATTTGTTGATGTATATGAAGAATATGTTCCTCGTCTAGTCCCTCGCGGTCCTCGCAGTGTCCCGAAGAGGGGGCAAACGGATGGGTCTTCATCTAGCCTGCCTGTCTCCAAGAAGCCTCGCAAACCAAGTACTCCCTCAGGTACCCCAGTTGTTGCTAGCATGCTCTTAGGTGAGCACATTTAATACTCTTTGTTCCTTTATTTTCCTGTTTCTCTCTTGAACTGAGTACTTTTTATCCTCTTTTCAGCAGGTGCTCTGGTTTCCTTGGCTGAGGAAGAAGAGGATGATGAAGTACCCCTCATCATGCGGCGGTGAGTTGTTTTTCATATTCCTGTTGCATTGAATTTCTCTTCTTTGTCTTGACTTTTAGTCTTGAACTTTTTGAAGTAATCGGAGGTCGGGTGTGAGTTCTTCCGAGGCTCCCGCGCCGACTTCTTCTGAAGCTCCGGTGTCGAGTTCTTTGGTAGCCTCGGTACTGAGCTCTGCCGCTCCTCCAGTGCGGAGTTCTTCCATGGCTCCACCCCGGCTTCTTCCGCGGCTCCGTTGTCGGCTATCTCGCTCCCGTCGCCGGGTGGCGGGGACGTTTTCGCCGTCGTGGTTCCCCCTGTGAGGCCTTCTCTTGGCTTCGCGAAGAAGAAAGTGGTTGGGTGAGTAGATTCTAGCTTTATCTTTTTGGCTTCTATCTTCCTTCCTCTGGTTCTTATCGGTGCTTCCTTTTATCACTTTTCAGTGTTTCGTCTTCTCTCATTTCTTCATTGACTTCTTCTCTGCCTCCCGCCGTGCCAACGAGTTCTGAGCCTCAAGACTCACAACATTCTGTTGATGAAGTTGCTGCGGGGGCTTCAGAGCTACCTGGCGAAGTTGCGGACTTGGCCGCTCCGGAGGTGACTGTGGCCGTCGCGCCGGGTCCTTCTGAGGGTTTGGCTCCGGCTTCCCTGGAGGTTGCTTTGGTCGTTCCTTCTTCGCCCCAGCCGGCCTCTCCTTCCCCTTCTCTTGCTTCCGACGGTCCCTCTTTTTCCGGTGACGTGGTGCAACAGTTCGATGCCACCCATCGGTTATCGGAGCTGACCACAGCCTAGGGGAGCTTGTCGACCCTCGCGATTTCTTTTGGTGAAAAGCTCCAGGTAGGTTTTGCTGCCACTCCTCTTTTGCATGCTTGTTTTTCTTCTGTCCTTACGCCTTGTTTCTCTTTGCCTCTTTTTGCTCAGCCTTTCTCTCGTGATCATTCTGGCTTCTTTTTCTCATCTGAAAATGAGAGAAAGTTGTCTTCGGAGGTGGACGCTCTGAAAGCCAATCTCGACCTCCTCCGGGCTAAGTTGGAGACAGAGCGTCAGATGCACCAAAAGGAGGAGAAGATCCTTCGTGCCCAGGTAGTAGAGACGGACAAGCAGAGAGATGCCGCGGTGGAGTCTGCGAAGAATGAATGCAAATGTGTCGCGGGTTCTGCCTGTTTCTTCTTGTATTTTGACTTCTCTTTTTTTTCGCTGACTTGTTCTTCGGTTGTCTTGTCTAGTTCTTCGAGTTGAGAAGCAGAAGCTCTCGGAGAGTATCGATGAAATGAAGGCTCTTGTCCGCTCTAGTCATAATAAGGCTGAGGAGGTAATTACTCATGCTGAGGAAGAACTCGCCCTTGCTAAGCTGATTAGGCGTGGAGCTGACAGAGATCTTGTGCAGGCCCAAAAAACTATTGACGGCTACCGAAAATTGGAATGTTTTGTGGAAATCTTTTCGTTCAGTAGCAGATGTTCTCCGGACTCCAGCGGATGACGGGCAATCTTGGGCGCAGTTCATTCCCTGGATTCCGACTCGTTTCCAAGAGTTCGCGAAGAAGTGTGCTCAAGTATGTACCAAGAATGTGCTGGCCCAGGTCCGAGTCCTTGCTCCGGAGGCGCCTCTGTCCAAGATAGCAGAGGAAGCTGAAAGCCAAGAATACCTCGATGCCGTTCAGAGGATGGAGCCTGAGGTCGAAGGTTTAGCCAGTAGGGTTATAGATAGTCTAAATATTGATATTTCCCTTCCTGATGACAATGCCTGATCCGATTGACCAGCCCCTTGTAATATTACACTCCTCTTTAAATGAAGATTCTTTATTTTTGTTGATGTATTCTTTGCCTGGGTGTGGTCGAAGTTACTTGACTCGCTGAGTACTTTGTCTCGTTTTCGTCTCTGCTCCGTAAACGACTCTGTGCGTTATCCTGATGAGACCCCACGAATTGTCGAGTACTTTTCTTTTTTTCCTCTTTTGTGATCCGTCGAGTGCTTTGTCCATGCTATGACTTGTTAGATGTAAATCTTTGTGTTGACAACCTTTCGTCCGCGCTATGTAGAATGTTGCCTTGACGAACTTCGGCATCCGAATGCTTTTTTGAGTAGCGCTTGTGCTTTTCTGAGGAAAAAGTATTCCTATCTGGATGTAGCCCCCGAGCCTCTTGCTTTTCAGAACGAAGAGCTGGAGGGTCTTTTGAAGCTTAACTTTGGTCGACTAGTTTTAGGTGTTAGCTTTTAGCTACCTTCATCGGTGTGCTCAAGCGCTATTTTGTTCTCGGCCGGGATGCTCATGCATGTTTTCAGCCATTTTGCTTTTTGTTTTGGGTGTTATCTTTTAGCTATCCTCATCGGCGGGCTCAAGCGTCTTTTCAGCTATTTTGCTCTCGGCCGGGATGCTCAGGCATGTTTTCAGCCATTTTACTTTTTGTTTCGGGTGTTAGCTTTTACCTACCCTCATCGGCGGGCTCAAGCGTATTTTCAGCTATTTTGCCCTCGGCCGGGATGCTCAGGCATGTTTTCAGCCATTTTGCTTTTTGTTTTGGGTGTTAGCTTTTAGCTACCCTCATCGGCGGGCTCAAGCGTATTTTCAGCTATTTTGCTCTCGGCCAGGATGCTCAGGCATGTTTTTAGCCATTTTGCTTTTTATTTTGGGTGTTAGCTTTTAGCTACCCTCATCGGCGGGCTTAAGCGTATTTTCAGCTATTTTGCTCTCGGCCGGGATGCTCAGGCATGTTTTCAGCCATTTTGCTTTTTGTCTCGGGTGTTAGCTTTTAGCTACCCTCATCGGCGGGCTCAAGCGTATTTTCAGCTATTTTGCTCTCGGCCGGAATGCTCAGGCATGTTTTCAGCCATTTTGCTTTTTGTTTTGGGTGTTAGCCTTTAGCTACCCTCATCGGCGGGCTCAAGCGTCTTTTTAGCTATTTGCTCTCGGCTGGGATGCTCAGGCATGTTTTCAGCCATTTTGCTTTTTGTTTCGATGAAAACAACTCGTTGGAAGTCATGACAAGACATGCTGTGGATGAATATCATCTTTATTGATCATGAATATGAACTAATACATATGTTGTCGAAGAATATCGTCCTTCGTCGATTGTGAATATTGGTCCCTTGTGGCTTGCATATCTGTTTTATCTTGAGTTGTTTTTACGCGTAGAATCTTCTTAGCTGGCTAATGTGCCATGTATTGCTGACTTCTTTTCCATCTTCGGTTATTAACTTGTATGTGCCTGGTCCGGTGACTTTTGTGACAATGAACGGACCTTCCCATGGACTGAGTAGCTTATGTCGTCCGTCAGTCTTTTGTATCCTTCTTAGCACTAAGTCTCCGACTTGTAGTGATCGAGGATGGGTACTCTTGTTGTATTGTTGTCTTAAACCTTGTAGGTATCTGGCTGATTGGAGGGTAGCGTTTACTCTGACTTCTTTTGAGCTGTCGAGTTCTAATCTTCTTGTGTGTTCTGCTTCTCCTTCATCGTATTGTTCTATCTTTGGTGATGTCCAGATCAAGTCGGCAGGCAGTACGGCCTCTGACCCGTAAACTAGGAAGAAGAGTGAGTAGCCTGTTGCTCTGCTTATTTGAGTTCGTAGCCCTCATACTACTTTTGGTAATTCTTCAATCCATTTGGACCCATAGTCCACTAGTTCTTCATATAACCTTGGTTTTAATCCAGCTAGTATGAGTCCATTGGCCCTTTCTACTTGTCCTTTGGCTTCTGGATGTGCAACAGACGCATAGTCTATACTGAAACCACAGTCTTGTGCCCAGCTTTTGAATTCTGTAGCTGTGAAGGGGGAGCCTAGATCTGTGATGATTCGATTGGGTATGCCAAAGCGGTGCGTAATGTCTTGGATAAATTCGACTGCTTTGGTTGCGCTGTACTTCACGAGTGGTTTGTATTCAATCCACTTGGTGAACTTGTTGATTGCTACAAAGATGTACTCGAAGCCGCCTTTTGCTTTCTTCAGGGGTCCCACTTGATCCAGCCCCCAGCAGGAAAAAGGCCAAGCGGGTGGGATGCAGATAAGATTGTGAGCTGGCACATGGGCTTGTCTTGCAAACATTTGGCAACCTTTGCATTTTCTAACAAGTTCTTCTGCGTCTTTCAAGGCAGTTGGCCAGTAGAATCCGGTGCGAAATGCTTTGCCAACCAGTGTCCTTGAAGCGGCATGATTTCCACAGCAACCTGAGTGTATTTCGTCTAGGATCTCTTTGCCTTCTTCAAATGAGACACATTTCAGGAGTACTCCTGATGATGCTGCTCTTCTGTAAAGTCTATCTCCTACTAGAACGTAGTTTTTGCTTCTGCGAACAACTTGGGTGGCTTCTGCTTTATCTGCTGGCAATTTATTTTCTTTGATATAGTCGATGAAAACTTGGCTCCATGAAGTGTTGATTACTGAGATCTAAACGCCTTTAGCCTGAATTTCATGGGTTGTCCCACCGGGTTGTTTGATAGAGGGAACTGATAGCTCTTCTATGAATACGCCGGGTGGAACCTTCGCTCTGTCTGATCCGAGCTTGGCAAGGACATCTGCTGCAATGTTGGAATCGCGCAGGACGTGTAAAATTTCTAATCCTTGGAAATGTTTTTCAAGTTTCCGTATTTCAGCACAGTAAGCACCCATGCTTTCTTTTGTGCAATCCCAATCTTTGTTTACTTGGTTGATGACTACTGCTGAATCGCCATATACGAGTAATCTCTTTATTCCGAGGGTAATTGCCACTCGTAGCCCGTGGATGAGGGCTTCATATTCTGCTTCGTTATTTGTAGCTTGCCATAATATCTGAAGGACGTACTTGAGTTGTTTTCCTTCTGGAGAAATGAGGAGAACGCCAGCACCGGCTCCGCCTAGTTTGAGTGACCCATCAAAGTACATCTTCCAGTGGTCAAGGATTGTATCTGATAAAGGCTGCTGAATCTCTGTCCACTCGGCCACAAAATCGGCAAGGGCTTGAGATTTGATTGCTTTTCGTGGGGTGAAGTCGATGTTAAGAGCTCCAAGTTCAACTGCCCACTTTGATATGCGTCCCATCGCATCTCTATTGTGTAAGATGTCTCCGAGCGGGAAGTCTGTCACCACTGTGATCTGGTGGCTTTCAAAATAGTGGCGAAGCTTGCGTGAAGTGATCAATAGGGCGTAGAGTAGTTTTTGTACATGCGGGTACCATATTTTTGATTCAGATAATACTTCGCTGATGTAGTATACGGGTCGTTGTACTTTATACACGCGTCCTTCTTCTTCTCTTTCTATGACTATTGCCGTGCTGACCACAGCAGTAGTCGCCGTAATGTATAGCATCATATCTTCGTCCTTCCTTGGGGGTGTGAGAATTGGTGAGGATGTGAGGTATGCCTTAAGTTTCTTGAAAGCTTCGTCGGCCTCCTTTGTCTATTCAAACTTGTCTGTCTTCTTTAGTAGTTTAAAGAAAGGTAACCCCTTTTCGCCGAGTCTTGATATGAAATGGTTGAGGGCCGCCATGCATCCTGTTAGTTTCTATACATCTTTGATACTTTTAGGTGGACCCATTTCTGTTATAGCTCGAATTTGCTTGGTGCTGGCTTCAATCCCGCGCTGACTGACCAAAAATCCGAGTAGTTGTCCTGAAGGAACTCTGAATACACATTTATTTGGGTTCAACTTCCATCTCCATCTCTTCAAGTTTTCGAATGTTTGCTCTAAATCTTCAATCATAGTGTCTGGGTTCTTTGTTTTCACCACTACATCATCCACGTATGCCTCCACATTTTCACCAATTTGATCCCCAAGGCAGGTTTGGATAGCTCTTTGGTATGGGGCACCAGCGTTCTTTAGTCCAAATGACATGGTCTTATAACAGTAAGCACCGAACGGAGTAATAAAAGATGTCTTGCTCTGGTCTTGTTCTTTTAATGCGATCTGGTGATACCCTGAATAGCAATCGAGAAAGGATAATAGTGCAGACCCTGCTGTTGAGTCGACTATCTGGTCAATGCGTGGTAGCCCGAACGGATCTTTTGGGCAATGTTTGTTGAGATCCGTGTAGTCGACGCACATACGCCACTTGTCTGTGTTCTTCTTTTGCACAAGGACCGGGTTTGCTAGCCAGTCCGGATGAAGGATTTCTCTGATGAATCCGGCTGCCATCAGTTTTGTGATTTCCTTTTTAATCGATGCCTTTTTGTCGGGTGAGAATCGTCGTAGCCGTTGCTTTATAGGCTTGGAGTTTTCATTAACATCAATTCTGTGCTCAGCCAACTCTCTTGGGACACCTGGCATGTCGGCCGGCTTCCAAGCGAAGATATCTTTGTTGTCCCGAAGAAAGTTGGTGAGCACGCGTTCCTATTTTGCTGAGAGGTGAGTACTGATAGTTGTTGTCTTAGAGGTATCGCCAGTACCCAGGTCGATCTGCTTGATGTCGGCTTCTTTTGGTGGCGTGATGATGCTGGGCTTTTTAGCCGGTATTTCTAATTCTTCTTGGCTTATCTCTGCAGCGATTGTGGCTATTTCTTTTCTACTTTGGTCATCTTGTGCTCTGGCTGTAATCTGGATTGCTTGAACATCGTAGTCAAAGGCGCGTTTCAAGTCACTTCGAAGGGAAAGTACTCCGTTAGGTCCTGGCATCTTGAGCAGCAAATACGGGTAATGCGGTATCGCCATGAATTTCGCTAGTGCTGGTCGTCCAAGAATCGCGTGGTATGATGACTCAAAGTCCGCCACCTCAAATTTGATGAATTCCGTACGGTAGTTTGAGGGTGTTCCAAAAGTGACTGGTAGAGTAATTTGTCCGAGCGGCATGGCTGCTTTGCTGGGTACTATTCCATAAAAAGGTGTGCTTATTGGTGTGATCATCCCGGCGAGTTGTAGTCCCATCTTCCTTAGTATTTCCGAAAAGATGATGTTGAGTCCGGCTCCCCCGTCGATTAATACTTTGGTGACAGTCATACCAGCAATAGTTGGATCTAGAACCAGTGGATAATGGCCTGCGTTTCCCACGCTAGTCCATTGGTCTTCTCTGGTAAATTGGATAGGATACTGTGACCAATTGAGATATCTTGGCGTAGCTGGTTCTGTTGTCATGATAGTCCGTAGTGCTAGTTTTTCTTGATGTTTGCTTCTGCAATCTGGAGCCCCTGAGAAGATCACTGCTACCGTTTCCCTAGGTTTTTGGAATCCTTTGTCCTCGTGGTTGTCTTCGTCTTTTTTCTGATTGTCATCTTTGGTGTTCTCCTTACTATCTTTTCTTGTGTATCGATCATTGAAAGTGTAACAATTTCCGATGGTGTGCCTCCCATTAGGGTGTAATGGGCAACGTATGTTTTCAATGTCATCATATCTTCTGGGTTTGGAAAATTTCTTTGATTTGTCGGCCATTGCCACGGTGTTGTCTGGTCTACGTTTCCTTTCTTGATGTCTGCTATTTCGATGATTTTGCTTGTCCGGGTTGTCCTGGTTGCTTCTATCCGGAAACCTCTCTCGTGTTTTTTCTTCTGCAGTAATCATCTTTTCCACTGTTTGCCTGAATTCTTCATTGTTTCTCGGATTTTCTTTGCAGAAATCTTGAAATTGCCACCTAGCCATGATTCCGTGAGAGAAAGCTTCAATTACTTCTCGTTCGGTGATGTCATGCACTTGAGCCCGTAGTTCGCCGAATCGTCGATAGTAATTTCTGAGACTTTCGCCTCCCTTTTGCTTGAGTCCTTTCAGTTCTGCATGAGTGATTGGGTGTGTAATGATTCCTGCAAAATTTTCACAGAAAGCTCTTTGCAAGTCCTCCCAATTTCTGATAGATCCTGGATTTAACTTGTCGAACCATTGGAGGGGCATAGTTTCTAGTGCCATGGGAAAGAACAAGGTTTTGATATCGTCGTCTCCTCCGGCTAGTTCAATTGATTGTGAATATATTTTGAGCCATTGCCTTGGTTCGGTTTTGCCATCATACTTGGAGTGGTTAGACGGTTTGAATTTGTGAGGTAATCGTACTGATGCCAACCTGTTCGCGAAACAGGGGAATCTGTCGTGCGTTCCGGCTTCTTTGAATTCGGATTCGGCCCCTTCTTCTGGCCAAGTGTTGTTTTGATGGGAATAAGTCTGCGAGGCTGTCTGGGTAGGCACCCTACTCCTGGTCTTCCTTGGTTGTTCAAATTGGTGGCCTTGATTATGTTTCTTCCTACTTTCTCCGTTATGGCTTCTACTTGGCGCAAGTCTTTCGAAAGCGAATTTCCTTTGATTTTGATCTTCTTGCCTGTGGGTTGTTGATTTGGCGGGTAGTCTCGATCGGGCTCTCTCTTCATGCGTTCTTGGGATCGTCGACCGGAGCAAGTCCTGGAGCTGTTCGTACTTCTCTCCGCGATGTGAAGTTGCCCTGAGTTCTTCTAATGCTTCTCGAATCTTATCGTAAGGTGTATTCACCGTGCGTCTTTCTTCGGCTTCTTGTTGTGATTTTCTTTTATCGTATTCAGCCAAATCTGACTCGTATCTGATCCAGGCTTCTCTGCGCTGCCTAGCGCGGTGTTGGCGCCCTTGCTTCAACTTGTTTTTCCTTTCTCTAGCCTGTCTCTGACTCTTGGTTTCTCCATCGTAGCCCTAGGCAAAGGGTGATATGTTGGATTCTGACTCATCTGATGACCTGACATCGGGTGCTTCTGGGGGGTTTAATGGTGATTGAGGACGTCGAACCATGAGCACTTCCCGTGCGTGAGCCGTTCTGTTATTGGTGTTAGTTTTCATACCGTCAGAGTTGCTGATGACTTCAGTAGATGCCTCGATGTCGCAGATCGAGTCTCCTTCTTGGTAAGGTAGAATAGCTGTTGTTGTTGTGCCGACTAGTTGGGTTCCGCTATCTTCAGGAACGGAACCTGGCCAGTGGATGATACAGTCTTGCGATGTTATCGTTAGCACGAGACCCTCCTAAGCTCCTATCAGTGGTATCCTAAGCATTAGATTGAAAGACCTTTCGAACTGTCCCTGATAGGATTTTATCGTGTTGTCGAGCCCAAGTGAAAAAGAACTCGACTCTTTGAAAGAACTCTGAGAATAATCCGAGTCGTTTTGGGTTGTGCTCTGGAATTTGGAGGTGATGTAAACAAGGCCCTACTTTTTCAGCAGATGCCTGTCTACTGCGACGTTCAGATACTGTCCGTACTGACCTCGTTCAGAGCATACAGTACAGTCATCTATCACCCAAATCTTGTGCGCGTATCACTCAGCCTCAGCGTACTGAAATTCAGATTTTGCGAATTACAGCCCATCAGCAAACTATGACATAAATTTAATGATACTAATTAATCGGTCATTAGTAAATGTGGGTTACTATAGCATTTAAGGTTTTTCATAGATTAATTAGGTTTAAAAGATTCGTCTCGCGATTTTACCGAGAACTGTGTAATTAGTTTTTTTTCGTCTATATTTAGTAGTCCATGCATGTGCCGCAAGATTCGATGTGACACTTTTGGGTGAAAATTTTTTGGAACTAAGCGCGTGTTTAGTTCGCAGAAATTTAGAAATTTGGCTACTGTAGCTCTTTCGTTTTTATTTGACAATGAGGGTTCAATCATAGACTAATCAGGCTCAAAACGTTCGTCTCGTAATTTTCAATCAAACTGTGCAATTAGTTTTTTTTTTGTCTATATTTAATACTCTATACACGTATCACAAGATTCGATGGGATAAATACTGTAGCATTTTTTAGCAAAAGTTTTTGAACTAAACAAGGGCTAAACAGGGCCTAAACTCTTCGGATCATGCGTTCGCAACGTCGATCTCGAACCTGAACCAAGGACGGAAAAAAAAGGAATGGCGTCACGAGCTACTACCGTGTTGTTTTCAGACTGCAGATCTATGCAGCTTGCTTCCCTTCCCGCTGGCTTCAATGAGTTCCAATCCTGCATCAATCCATTCAAGAAGCAATGGCGTCAGTCGAGTCAACCCTCTGCTACACCTACAGTGCCGACGTTGCTTGCGTTGCCTCTTTTCAACGTGTGTTGACGAACTTGTGCTGAGCCTGTGACTGCTGCAGGCCCTGAGCCCCTGACATGTGTTGCAGCGGGCTGGCAGCGCCATGCGTGGGGTGGGGCCGCGGTGGCCTTCCTCATTGACTACGAGCGTGGGCCGAATACACAAGGGCAGTTTTCAGACCACACGGCCTGTTGTGTACTGGCAGCACTTGGGTCCATGACCGTGACTGCGCCCTCCACCCATCTGCAGCCTCGGCTAAAAGCTCTGATCGTTTTTTTCAGCGATGGAATAGTATTTTTATCTAGGAACACATCAATCCTACAAATCAGCCGCAGCAACGATAAGTCCTGCCGAACGTTGTAGAAGTGTGGAGTGACTGGAAATTACAAACACTAGCGTGCACTTTCTCGCTTAGCCCTTGTTTAGTTCCACCTCAACTTCCAAAAAGTTGCTACAGTACCTGTCACATCGAATGTTTGCGGCCCGTGCATGGAGCATTAAATGTAGACGAAAAGAAAAACTAATTGCACAGTTTGGTGGAAAATTGCGAGACGAACAGTTTGAGCCTAATTAGTCCATGTTTGAACACTATTTACCAAATAAAAACGAACGTACTATAATAGCCACAAAATCCAAATTTCTTCCACTAAACAAGGGCTTATTTACAGGCCTCCGGCGACCTTGAGTGGCGTAGCGGACGTGCTACTCAAGAATGCAGACATTTGGGCCTTGTTTAGATCACCTTCAAATTCCAAGTTTTTTCACTCTCTCTCCATCACATCAATTTTTAGCCGCTTGCATGGAGCATTAAATGTAGGTAAAAAAAATAACTAATTGCACAGTTTAGTTCGAAATCACGAGATGAATCTTTTGAGCTTAGTTGGTCCACGATTGGATAATATTTACCAAATAAGACGAAAGTGCTACTATTCATCGGGTTGAAATTTTTTGTAATCTAAACATGGCCTTGGTGCGCATCCCTGTGTTCAGTTTTTTTTGCTCTGGGCCTTGAGATTGAAAAAAATTTCAACCCGATGAATAGTAGCACTTTCGTCTTATTTGGTAAATATTGTCTAATTGTGGACCAACTAAGCTCAAAAGATTCATCTCGTGATTTCCAACTAAACTATGCAATTAGTTATTTTTTTACCTACATTTAATGCTCCATGCAAATGACTAAAAATTGATATGATAGAGAGAGAGTGAAAAAACTTGAAATTTTGAGTGTATCTAAACAAGGCCCTGCTTTCGTTTCCCGGCTCGCTTCCTGCCTAGTGCCTACTCTCCTCAGTCCTCATCTCGCGGCCGTAGACCCGTCGTAGTTCCAGGATCACCAAGCAGATTGAGCCCTTATTTAGTTCACGAAAAGTTTTCCTAAAAAGTGCTACAGTACCCATTACATCGAATCTTGCGGTATGTGTATGGAGCATTAAATGTAGACGAAAATAAAAACTAATTGTACAGTTTGGTTGGAAATTGCGATACGAACGCTTTGAGCCTAATTAGTCCATAATTGAACACTAATTGCTAAATAAAAACGAAATTACTACAGTAGCCAAATTTCGCACTTTTCGCGAACTAAACGCGCGCTATATATATGCTGTGTTCTTCAAATTCAAACTGGCGATCTCGCGATGCAGTTCCCCCGGCTCGTTGATTTCTTTGGTTCTGAAAAGTGCAGTACTGTCACTGAGGTCTGAGTCGAGTCAACACTTCTGAGGTCTGAGCACCTGCTGCTGCCAGAGAGCAGAGGTATCGCCCCCTGGGCCACCGACTCGTGGCAGAGTGGCGAATTGTCACTGCAAGCCCCTGGGCCACCGACTCGTGGCAGAGTGGCGAATTGCTGCCGGAACCAGTTTACCATCATCCGACGACGGAGCCAACGGATGGATCATGGTTCTAGTAACAAGTTAGGGCCACGTTTAGTTCCCACCAAATCCAAATTTTGGCACTATAAAAAAGAAGATTCCTCGTTACATCAAATTTGCGGTACATGCATGGAGTACTAAATATTGACGAAATCAAAAACTAATTACACAGTTTGGTTGTACTTTGCAAGACGAACGTTTTGAGCCTAATTAGTCAACGATTGGACAATTATTACCAAATACAAACAAAACGCTACAATGCACTACAGAACCCGAAAGTTTGGCGGCGCCGATTCTGCACGTAACTAAACATGGCCTAGAGCCTCTTTTACTTCCAGGTTGCAGCCCATTACACACACCTGTCCACATTCCTAACTTACTCCGTAGCTCTCAACGTGACAACGTGGCAACCCAGCGTGCCAACGCTTCGGCGGGAGCTGGGCGCGGCTGTCGTGGCGGAGGGGCGCCGACGACCAGCAGGCCGCCGCCGCGGCAGTCTTTGGCTGATTTTAAGTGCACAGTCTTTGGCTTCCAGCCTTGACTCCTCCTCTACTAGATAATAATGTGCGACATGCGAGCTCGCCTCCGGGGGAAGATACCAACGATGGATGATGAGGCCAAGCCGAACCGTCCGTTCTGTTTCATGGCTGGTCACGAGGCACGACAGCGCATGCGTCAGTTTCATTGCGCCTGTTCGGCTGGGGCTGGGGGTAACGTGTACTCCGTACGCGCTAGCACAGGTTTGTTTATGACGAAACGAGTTTGTTTAAGTACTACATACAGTAATCTAAATGGTATATTCGTCCCGTGCTGAAATGGATCATCCCATCCATCATGATCCATGTGAGGACGTGACCTCCAACCAGCACAGAACAAAAGCATATCCTCTGTTTCTCTCTCTCTTTTCCCCTACAGTCATCTAAATGGTATATTCTGGAGAAATTTGGATGAATCTGTTAGAGAAAAATACTGTTTCGGATAAAAAAAAAGAAACGGATCAAGCCGGATTTAAGGACACGCGAATGGAGCCTCGGGGAAGAGGAGCCATCATCAGTTCCTTCAAAGAAGTATGAACAGGAGGAACAGAGCAGCTTCAGTGTCGCGATCATGTTCATGGGAACCCCCCCAAATTCAATTTTAAAGCTGCTCTTTCGAGGGAATTCAAGTTCAAAAAAAGTTGCTCTTTCGAGGGAATTCAAGTTCAAAGTTGCTCTTCCGAGTGAGATTTTGTAACAAGCCACAACGGAAGACCGAAGAAGACGCATCAAATCCTATAACAAAATCAAGCGAACGTATGATGATCCATCCAATAGGACGCGGTATACAGAAGCTCTGTACAGATTACTCGTCGCTTCACTCAGCGACAACCCAAAATTAGAAGACAAAGAATGAATTCGAACACGCGGAGCCTCAAAGTCCATCATACGTAATTCAGAAGGAGACTATGGACTCGAAGCAGTTGAGCCCGTCGAACTCCGGCGCGAACCGCGGCCGCGCCTCCCGCTCGCGCTCCGCCGCCGGGGCCGGCGATGAGCCCCGCTGCTCGGCGGCCTTCTCCTGCTTCGGCGGTGCCGTGTCCGCCTGAGGCGTCTGAGGCTTTCCGGCGGCGGAGGTCCTCCACGACAGCCTGGTGGAGAAGAACCCGGCCGCTGAGATGTCCGCCGGAGACGAGCTCAGGATGGAGAAGGCCAGGATCTTGTCCATGGTCACGGACGACGGCAGCAGCTGCAGCAGATCAGAATCGGATGTGGAGCTCCTTTTGCTTCTTGGGAACTGACCGAGTCCTTGGTGGTGGATTCTGATGCGCTCCTGCAGTTGCGTTTGGTACTTTGGTGTGTGCGCCCTTGCTGGTGTTTTAAAGGAGCCGTGTCCGCGTGGGAGAAGGGACGGACGGAGCCGTGGCGCGCGCGGCAGGGAAAGTTCCGGGGCGGGCGCGGACCCGGTCCGAGCACGACTCGCGCACGGCAGGCAAGCGACGTGAAGGCGGCAGGTGAGGTGGCCCTGACGCGCGCTGAGCCGCTGACCCCGACGGCCCGACGCGAACTCACGCTGAGCCGGTCAAGCCCGTTCGGACTACGTACTCCTACTCCAGCATAGCGCAAAAGAACCTCCACGGCGGCGAAACGTGGTCACCACGGGCAGGCGACACTTGGAGGGGTTTCAGGTGGCGCTGGGTCCGTCGGTTCGGTTGGGTTGGGGTTGGGGTTGGGGTTGGGGCAGGCGGCAGGCCACCGCCCGGGTGCCGTGCCGTGTGGTCGGCAGCAGACAGGGCCCGAGCGCGGTACTGGGTGGGACGTGGATGTCTGCCCTCTTTTTCGGTGTGCCGCAAGGCGGGAATCAATCAGTCGATCAATGGCCTGTTCATGGCACTCCAACCTTGGAGAAAAAAACAACTAACGTGTCCTGTTGATTTAGCTTACAAACAAATCAGTCAACAATACTTTCAGACCTTGTTTAGATTAGGGTTAGGAATCAGTATTTAACACTGTAACACTTTCGTTTGTATTTGACAATTATTGTCCAATCATGACCTAACTAGATTCAAAAGATTCGTCTCGTAATTTACAATCAAGCTATATAATTAATTATTTTTTATCTACATTTAATACTTTATACATATGTCCAAAAATTTGATGTGATGAAGAGAGTGAAAAAACTTGCAACCTAAACAAGGCCTCATTCATGATCTATCAGCCGAGCCAACGGGGTAAAGGTTTTCGGCGCCGGTCCGCCGACCTGGCGACGGTGGAGTGGTAGTAGCTCAGAAGGTGCAAAAGCTGGCTTGGAAAAGTCATTTTGCCTGTGTTGACTTGTCCAAGACAAGACAAAAGGTCCAAGACAAGACAAGTCACCACCCCATGTGCCCCATGTGTGTTTATCTATCTGCTCGGTGCCTTGCCTGCCTCTTGCCTCTGTCGAGCACCCGAGCCCATCCGTCCTCGGCTCCTCCTTGCTACCGTGTCTCCTCGTGCGCTAAAAGATATTGCCAGCCTCGCAGAAGACCATCGACGTCACGAGCCTGTCCATCGCCGCCGACCTCGCTGTCGCTGCTCTGATCTCGGCCGTTGGTCTGGTCGCGTCGTCTGAGCTCGGTCTCTGCGCGTGCCTGCCTTCGACGTGTTGTTGTCATCGAACCGCGCCACATTTTCCATACTAGAGGCCCACTGCCCCACCGGTGGGCAAGCAGCTGCCCTGCTTCATGGGCCGGGCTTGCAATCGGTTCTGCAACACGATAGTACACACTAGAACTAGTTGCTCAAAATAACTAGAGGTAGAACTTTTGCTCAAAAAAAAAAAAAACTAGAGGTAGAACTCTTTTCTCGCCACCTAAACTACCGTCGTATATGTTTCAAAACAACAACAACTATCGTCGTATAATAATAGACTCTAAATTCAGGCAAATGTTCTCTCTCAGGCTCTTAATACCAATTTAAATTACCTACTATCACTGTTAAAAAATTAAGATGGTTTTGTTGTTTAATTAAAATTTCCCAATATATACTCGCTAAGATTTTTGTACCGTGACAAAAATTCTAAGGATACAAAAAATCTGGAGAAAAATTCCAGATATAGATTCAGATACGATAAACCTAAAAAGAATACTTAAAGCTCCTGAAAATATATCTAGAAGCTTGAACAAATAGATTTATAGCTCTAGAAAAATTGTAGAGAAAATATACACAAAAAATTCAAAACATAAACACGAGTTCCAACCAACACGAACGCATTTAACAATTCATGTGTTACATTCATGCTAGCTACATCTTATTGTTGATGTGGATAACTTCTAAAACATGTTTAGACAATTATTAAAATGTTTTGGAAAATTTTCATGATCTTATGCATATGTTTTTTTTTTCTATTTTCCTATAGCAAAATCTAATTTCTCGAACTGTCTAGATATATTTTCATTATATAAACATTGATTTTGTGTTCTCGTGTCCAAATATATCTCTAAGATTTTGGTTCAAACTTTTATAAGTTTAGTGATATTTTTTGGAAAAAAAAACTTAAGTGCATACAACAATTTTCTAATTTATGAATGACAAAACCAACCTAGAACCACTTCTAACCGGAGTAGAGTTTAAACAATTTTGAGAGTTGAGGGAGATATAGTTCATCTAATTTTAAAGTTTGAGAAAAAATGTAAACTACAGTGAAGGCAAAAGGGACCTTTTTTCAAAATTGGAACCCCGACTGCCTGAGAATTGAGAAAGAAGATGTTGTACCTGTCCACAACGGTGTACCTGTCCGTAGTGTCGTACTACTAGTGCGGACTAAGGGCTGGATGAAAAATTCGAACCTCATTACCTCGCTCAGCTTTGGCCGGCTCGAACCAAGATTTTAGCTCGATAGCTATAATGAGCCAGCTCATGAGCCGCTCGCGAATCAAACGAGCCATGCTTCCAGGGAAAAAAGCAACATAACTTATATTAGTTTTGTATTACTTCATATCTTGCACTTTACAATTAGTTGATGATCGGTCCAGACTCTGTAAACTTGGAACAAATGTAACTTTATCATTTTGTTTTTAATGGATGCATGATTACCCATGGACGCATTATGTATAGTATAAGGAGTATGTACCATGAATGTATGGTGTAATACTATAATATATTATTATACTTGTATATATGTTGGCATGTACGAATATTTTGTTCGATTTAAGGCTGGCGGATGTGTTACTTTGTATTATTACTATTTTCAACCTTTAGATAAATACAAATATTATATTTTGTGTACTTTTTATAACTGGTTCGTAAGCTTAACAAGCCAGGTTAAGCTCGTAAACAAGCCGAGCCGGACTTCTCGTTAAGATAATGAGCCAAGGCGAGCAGCTCACACTAGTAGAGAAACGACTTTTGATCCACTTTGAAATTTGGCTTTAGTCCCGATATTTTTTGCGCCCGGGACTAGAGAAACCTTTAGTCCCGGTTGGTAGCTCCAACCAGGACTAAAGGTCCCTGCCCAACGGCTACTGCGGCAGGCTTTTGCTGCAGGGGACCTTTAGTCTTGGTTGGAGCTACCAACCGAAACTAAAGGTTAACTTTTACTCCCGGTTGGTCCCTCCAACCGGGAGTAAAAGTCTACTCCCGGCTGGAGGCTCCGTTCGGGACTAGAAAGGGACCTTTAGTCCCGGTTGCTGTCTCCAACCGGGACTAAAGGTCCCTTCCTATATCTTCCTCCCCGAGCCGCGCGAGCTGATTCACTTTCCATAATCTCAGTCCATCACCTTTTCCAGTGACCCCTGTCCTTATCCCTTTGTTCCTCCCGTGGCTTCTCTCTATTATCTGCTTGCTGTGTGGTAGCCAGGCCCTGAAGTTCGCAAGTGCTGGCAAGCATCCTCGTTCCTCTGCTTCTTGACCAAAATCCAAAAACCATGTGAGCCTCTCTCGAATCAACGGTGGCCCAGTGGTGGCTCGCGCAGAGCGCCTAGCTGCGACATGCGCAGGGCGGCCAACAACGGCTCGCACGCGGTGGCCAGACGGTGGCAGGCTTGCAGCTGCTCGCACGCGGCAGCCCGGCGGTGGCTCGGCAGGGCACCAGGCGTGCTTCGGTCCGACGCAGACGAGGTCCCCGCATCGTCAAGCAGTTGGCCAAGCTCGACACCTCCGCGTGCTCGTCTATTAGGGAATCTAGGGATTTGTAATTTGGTCTCCGCTCATATTTGATTTGTGCCCACCTTCGTGCTTCCTTGATTTATGACTCATTATGTTTCTATTCGATTTGGTCTAGTTGTTCATGGTGGTTTCGATTTGGTCTTAATCTAGTTGTCTGTGGTGGTTTGGATTTGTTCAGTTTGATTAGATATGTGCTCTTGTTTTGATCTCGATCTGTTGCAGGGTGTCCTCAATTTGATTCCCTTGCATCTGGTGAGCATAGAATGCGTATTCAAAAACCAAAACGAATCATCAATTAAAAATAGAAACAAAAAAAAGAAAAAAAAGAAAACCTTTAGTCCCGGTTGGTAATACCAACCGAGACTAACCTTTAGTCCCGGGCGAGAAACCGGGACTAAAGGAGGGGCCCTTTAGTCTCGGATTCGTGCTCCCGGTTGAGAATCCGGGACTGAAGGGGTTTCCCAACCGGGAGTACAACTTGTTTCTGTACTAGTGCTATCTACTATACTTAAATAGAAGAACCCCACTAGAGTATTTTCCTACGATTTCGTTACGCCACATCATCTAGTGACCCACAACCACAAGTTACCTTCTCTCAACCGTAGGTGCCACTTCAATTCTCCACTATGTGTAACCGAAGCGTCTCCACGTTAGTAGCTCAGGAGACTGCCCACCGTTTCCAATCCTGATGCCATTGGCGGACCTAGGATTCGGCCAAGATTAGGACCAAATTATAGCGGCCAAAACCCAAAAACGACACCATAGTCTGTAAACTCTATATGGCCCATCGTCCACTGCCATGTCCTCGGTAACAACTCCTAACTTGGAGACCATGAAAATGTTATTAATAAGAAAAGGCCAAAAGGAGCAAGCAAAATATTAAACTTATTTAAAGTTATGTATTTGTATCTTGCATGCAACGTACCAGAAGTATTGCTACTAGGTAGCGTAGGTAACTTGTTCTTTCGGATCTATAATTCTTGAAAAAGACGTAAGAATGTAAATGCAAAAATTACAGTTTGCAAAGGGTTGAAATTTGGAACTTGGAATAAAAATTAGTAGAGAAAATCAAGAGTGATACCTTCCAATTCTAGATCCAATCAAAATCAACTAAACAAACAAGGGCTACAGCTGCTCCCTGTTCCTGTTCTGTTCGCCTGGACGCCTGCTCCCCTGCTCCTGCTTGGCTGGCCAGCGGGCAGCGGCCCCTGGCCGCCTGGCAGCCGAGTGGGGCGTTAGGGCTGGGCAGCAGTCAACGGGCTGCGGGCGGCGGGCCGGCCGGCGACCTGCCGAGGGGCAAGGGGCGAGGGCCAAGCCGCCGAGGCCGAGCGGAGGGGGAGCGCAAAGCGGGGCGCAGAGCGACGGGGGCTGGAGCCCGGAGGGGTAGACCGGTGACGGGCTGAGGGGACGACCAGCCACGAGCGGAGACGGAGCGTAGAGCGGCATGCGGCTCGACTGCAGTGTCCAGTCCAGACGAGCGAGGCGGTGCGACTCCTCCGCCGCGCTCGCTCGCGCAAGCGCGGCCCCTGCCTTCGCTTTAAATAATCCACCCGGCCCCAAGCTCACATAACCCAACATCGCACAACTTCACAGCGGAAGTACGCACTCCGGTCCATCCATCGGGCCACCAAAGCCAACATGCGCAGGCCAAGCAGCCAACGCCATCGCCGACGGAAAGGAGCTGAGCGGACACGGCAAGGCGGAGCAGACGACGTGCATGCGTGGCTTCGCGGCGTCAGCGCCTCAGTGGAGAGGTGGCGAGCGGACAAGGCATAAGAGGCATAAGAGTGAACGATCGTCGTTTAGCTCATAAGCCATACTTATTTTAGTATTTTTCTCTCACAACAAATCAGTACTTTCAGTGAGGGCTTATTATCAGTCAAACGGGGCAAATATGCGGGTCGCCTGGAGCGCTCTCCGTGAATCCATCTCGCATGCATGTGAATTGGTCAAGCGATCCACTCCGTGCTTCAGCATGACGAGCTTGGCGGCCCAACTAGATTAAACAAAGTAGTAGTAATTTATTTGACCTCTATATTGCTTCTTCAAGTATGTCCGTAGCAGCTAGCTGATAATAAGCTCCAGGTGACAACCCAAGCCATGCTCAATTTCGTTGTGTAATACTTTTTTTTTATCAACAGTTCTGCTTTCACGTGAGTATTTGGATGGTTTCCTCTTCTCTCTCTATGCATATCTTTTTCAACAGATCTTGCGCCGCCCGCCGCTGCACCTGCACCCCTGCTGTTGCCGTCCGCCTTGCCCCCGCCACCCCCCTCGCCGACGAGGGACATGGCCAGGATCCTGTCCATGCCGCCCTCCTCTCTCCTCTGCCCACGCGACGGCCGGCCGACGGGACGAAGCGGTTTCTGTGTAGCACGTACGTGCGGGACGATGACCGGGGATAGTTGCGTTGCCGATGCACACAACTTCTGCCGCATTATTTATTTATATTTATAGAGGCGTGGTGACCAAATCGAGTCGGGTCATGTTCCGCCGGCGCCGCCAACCGTGGGGACGTGCCCCTTTCGGACTCGCAACGAAGTCATCACAGCCGTCCAGACTGGTTTGCTTCGCTATACAGACAATACAGTACTGTACTATACTATACTACACGACTACATCTTCCATCAGTTTGGTCAAAGTGGTACTACTGTACTCTATTCGGATTCATTTTTTTTCGTTCTTTTATGGTGTCAAAAGCGATACGCTTCTAAAGAAGGATAAAGTGTGTGCAGACTACTAATGACAATAGCTGATGCTCTGTTCGTTTGGCTGATAAGCTATGACTGAAAATACTGTTGACTGATTTATTGTAAGAGAAAAATACTGTTCGTTGGCTAAAAAAATACGGCTTATAAGCCAAATGAACAGGGCACGCTGCACATCCGAGAAAAGATGAGTATGCTGATGCTTTTATTGACTGATGTTGTATCTCGCATTTTTAATTTGATTTGATGGGCTTCGATCAATCTGATTCATAGGCATGAATGTTACAGATCTTTTTTTTTTTGCATATGAGGACATCCGGACGGACGCTCGCATTCGGATGTCCATGCTGCAGTCGGTTTTCCCTCCGTTTCGCGTGTCCACACGTGGGGCCGCGTCGCTCAGACTTTGCTCGACCACGCCTGTGTCACCCACGTCTACACGAGGGCCCACGCCGCCCGAACGTTGCACACGCAGGGACTGCTCGCGCCCCCTCCCGCTTCTCACGCGCATCCCATATGCAACACCCGATTTACTTTTGAAACATCCAGATGCAACAATTGCAACGTATAAAAAAAGACAGATGAAACACTTGAAACAAGCATCTAAAACACTTGCAAAAACGATTTAAAATCATTGCAAACGTATGTAAACATCTAAATAAAACACTTGCAACATATGTGTGCAACATATGCAACATACAGATAAACATACTCGCAACATACGTATTAAAAAACAGATGAAACATTGTGGACATACGCTTGCAACATACGTGTACAACCATTGCAACATATGTGACATCTCAATTTGCAACATCTATGTGAAACAATTGAAACTTACCTCTAAAGCATCTAAAACATTTTAAATGTACACTTACAACATGCATCATATCCTGGCGCGACTTCCTCCACCATCTGCATCGAGGCGCCGCAACCCTTAGCAGGAGGCGGGGCCGGAGGGCTTCCGTGCCAAGGCCTAGCGCTTCTTTTTGCGCTGGTGGCATCATCAGGCGGGGCGGGTAGCGGAACAGGAGCAACGACATGAGCAGCGGGGCGGACGTGCGGAGCAACGACAAGAAGATCAGGGCGAGCGTGTAGAGCATCGGCGGGAAACAGTGACAGGAGGAGCTGGGCGGGCGCGCAGAGCATCGGCAGGAACAGTGGTAGGAGGAGCGGGGTGCGTGGTGGAGTGGGAGATGGACAGGTGACGATGAATTGAGTGGATAAGGTTGTGTCACATGGCCCCACACTCAAATCCATATGGATAAACGCAAACTCGTCGAGCCAAGCAAGGCGATAGAGGTGGTAATGGATTAATTAACATTCAAATCCATATGGATAAAGTCCAATGAAAAAAATCCAAGTCGAAACTATCCTAATACAAGATGAGTCTTCCAATTGCTATTATATCCAAATATTCATCCAGTATGACTCAATAATAACAAAACTAGTATACCTGGTTGTTAATTCTGTATCAAAAAATCGGACCCCGGAATTTTGAAGTTCATGTTCATGCTTTATATTTTTAGAGAAATCGATTGAAACTCATCGAAGATGACTTAACATGATCGTCTGCTAATTTATGCAGATTATTCATTAGTGTGACTAGATACACACATGGACCCCAAGTCGAAAGTTAGACCCTAAAATTAAAAATCTCACGTTCACACCTTAAAATTTTAGTAAAATAGATTGGATTTCTTTAGAGATGAATTAATAGAATTGCCTCTACTTTGTGCATACTGATGTGACTAGATACATATGTGGGTTGCATGACTCCAAACCCTAAAACTAAAAACCTCATATTCAAGCCTTTTTTTTTTTGCAAAATCAACAAATTTTTAGATGACTTAATATGATTGCTGCTACTCTACATAGACTGGTGTCACTGGATGTACACGTGGGACCTAGGTTAAAAATCAGACCCTAAAATTAAAACCTCATATTTACACCTTAAAATTTTAGTGAAATCAACTATTTTTTTGGGAGATGACTTAATATAATTGTACGCTACTCTGTGTAGACTGGTCTGAATAGATGTATACGTGGGTCCCACGTCGAAAGTTGACCCTAAAATTAAAAACCTAGCGTCCACACCTTAAAATTTTAGCAAGTGGCAGCGTAACGAGGATATGCAGGAGGGATAAATTACTGCAAAAAAATAAGAATAATTACTATTCTCTCTATTTCAAATTATAAGTCATTTTGTTTTTTCTAGGTACATTATGCATTTAGATGTACACGATGTCTAATGTCACAATAACTTATAATTTGAAATGGAAGGTTGTACTACAATACTCTTCCAACACTATAACAAAGCTCCAAAAATTTCCCCCACAAAATTAACGTAATTAATTATAACCAATTCTATTCTATTATTCTAAAATTAACACAATTAATTATAACCAAATATATTCTATTATTCTAAAATTAACACAATTATTTAACTAGTTTATCTTCCATATATGTAAGCTTAGAATCGAGGTGAAACCTAACTCTTTTCTACAATCCATATCTTTATATTTATCTACAAATCAATGCAATTAATGGTTATTATTAATATGGTTTAAACTTGTATGGCCCAGTTTTAGAACTAATCTATTGGAACTCTGTATTAGCCCTCCATCCGCTGTATAAATGTTTGCCATTCCTTTTGTTCTCCATCACAAATAATCACAAGTTAATTATTAGTCAACCACAGTTCCAGAGGAACACATCTAGATAGCTAGGATAAGATGAGGGCTAACATGGTTCTGCTCCTGGCAATTGGCTTCCTCATGCTGGCTATGGCTTCCGGTACCCACTAATTTTCTCATTCTCCTCTATATAGTTCATTGTTTCAGCAACTCGAATATATAGCGGATCACTGAATGTTATTCTCTATTAATTATTTCCACTGGTGTTCTTTACAGATGTTGTAGCCGCCAAGAAAAAATGTACGTCTAAAGAGATCCCGACACAGGGTAAGGCATGTGATCCCAAAACTTGCGATCAAAACGCTAAAAAGGATTCCGACGCCGATGGATTTCGATGCCCATATGCGGCTTGCATCATCCAGGGCCGTTGTGTTGCTGGAGCTTGCCAGCGCATCGTGTGCGAAAAATAGATAATGACTGGCTATATACGGTGGTAGGAGGACACCATGCATGATGTACTGACATCGATACAGAAATTAAATAAAGTTTCATTTCATATTGAGTCGCTAATTTATATGTGAAGTTTGTTCATAGATTTTTGCAAATATATGTGGTGTATGTGATATAGGATCTGCTCATAGGGCAGGCCGTAAAAGCTCCAGTGCTCCTGGGTCAGTGGCACCAGTACAAGGCCTCGAAAATATCGCATCCACATGCTGACCCGTCTCGCCGTGACGGTGTGTCGGTGTCGTTCCCATCCCCAAATCGTATCCGTTCCCGTTCCCCGGCCCCCTAGCAAGCGGGTGGAGAAGCCGCCAAGGCATGCATGACGCAGCAGGCAGGAAGGCGGTAGCCCGCGCAGGACGCCTGGCGCGGTGAGACTGTCACCAACAACCGTTTTTCACGTGTAGCAAAAGATTTAATACATACTTTTATCTTCTTCAACAGTGTTTTCACGTGACGGCTCTGTTCGCTTCTCTTGTAATCCGTATTTTTCAGGTTGTTTTTTCAGCCGGAAAAGTATTTTTCTCTCACAATTTTTTTCAACGAAGCGAGCGGGGCCAACAAGACTCAAAAGAGAATATTTTCTGCAAATAGGTCTTCAGGAGAGAGGATACTTAAATTTGGGTTATACCTCTCTTGACACTAAAATTGGGTCTTCCATATAGATATTCTGTTGGATGTTATAGGTATTCTGTTGGAGACTCATTTTAGGTTTGGGTCTCCTGGTGAGTCTCCTGTTGGAGATGACACCTGGACCGGACTAATGACATGCCACTCGTCGCTCTAGGCGACAAAAAAAAATTGCTTAAAAGCATTCATGCATATATAAAATATATACTAGCAGGTAACCTCCGCTTTGCTCGGGAGAAAAAAAAAACTGATTTGCTACCGAGTAGGAAAGGAGGTGCAAAAAGTACTGTACAATGGTCGCTACAGTACTGCACAATGTTTAATCTGGGCTATAATGGACCAATTGAAATTATACTACGTTCTACAGAAAAATTCCACCCACTGAGAGCCTTAAATCATTGTATATCTTAAAAAAATATACACACGACTTCATCTCCATTAAAATCAAGGCTAATAAAAAACCAAACCAAATTCTTCTCGCCCCATCCCACTCACGCATGCTTCAAACGCGCACGTGCGATCTACCCACGCTCGTGGACGCGGGTTCGATTCCCCTCTCCCCCCTGCAGTTTCGTTGCTTTATACCTTGAGAGATGAGAGAAGAAAAAAAATCATCAGGAAAGCAAACATCGCACGCAGGGTAGCCCACCCCGTCGGTTGTGTTGGCCACGAGGCCAATGCTTGCCCCACCACCAGGGCACCAGGGAAGGGGAGCGAGACGTGAGGAAACCCTCGCCTCCGGGTACGCCGCGATGGGCTGCCTCGGCGACGACGCGGAACCACAGGGTGCGAGGCGGCGGCCGCGGTTCCTGTGCCCTCTCTCCGACGACAGCGGCGGTGCCCCCATCCTGCGACTCTGCGGACTAGATTTGGCGGCGGCACCTCTTGATCCTCACCGGCGGTGACACTCACCTCGACGTCAGCCACGACGACGGCTTCCTCCATGCGGCGTCGCCCCGTATCCACTCCCCACCTGCGGCGGCACCCCCTTCTCCAACGGAAGGCAGCGTCTTCTTCCCCAACCAGCGGTGGCACCCATACCCTCCCACACAAGATATTTTGGCGCCGTATACATACCGCCGGCGGCCAACACCACCAGGTATTCGCACCCCTTCTCTTCCCTTGCTTCTGTCCGAAACCGAGCACCCGAACCCTATTCGGATCTGATCTAAAGAAAGTTTGTATATGTATTTGCCTAATGAATACGATACTTTCTTTTGCAAAATTTATTGGGTGTACATGTGTACACCATGTCCCTTACTGGGTCTGCCCCTGCTTGCGATGATGGGTTGATATATTTGTTGATTCTTTCAGGTTCATAGATGGCACAGACGGTGTTCACCCTCTCTTTAGAAGGGATGGAGCATGTCAAGGCTGAGAACATAGTCATTCTTACCAAGCCCTTCCTTGATGTATGCAAGAAAATCTTGCCTGTCCTAGGTAACTCATTTGCTTCGCTGTCAGCTGCACATAAACAATCATCAGTTTTATGAATGAAATTACTTTGCACCTTAACTGGACAAACAATCATCAGCAAGCGTCGCAAGCACGTGGTTATCACATAGGTCCACATCCTTCGTTCAGATTGTGACAATGAACATTGCTAATTATTTTCTTTTGTAAAATTATTTGCCACAGTTTTGGTCCATCCTTTTATTTGATGCTTCATTTGCCATAGCCTTTTGATTTTTTGTTCTTTCTGTTAAATTATATTTGTTGTGCAAACATGGACTAGATTTTGATGTGAAGTGGTGCATATATGAGTATGTTAAGCTCTTTATTTTCTATTTGACAGGAACAAAGGTTGGTGTTTACTTAACATACAAATGAAAAGAAAATCAAATCTCCACACAAACCTAATTCTTATGTTTAGCCTTACCTCCTGGTCTGCTACATTTTGTAAGCTGCTACATTTTGTCTGATACTAATGCAATTTTTGCTTCTACTTCTTCGCATGGTATTGTTGTTATTTGGGAGATGGCAATTGAGCCCACCCCCAGTGGTAAGATTGCTTCCTTGTGGATTGACAATAATGCTGTTAGGGTCCTAATCTTTTGTCATGCTGGTTTAACTATTCAAACTATAAACTCCAGTTTATCATTCCACTTTTCTCTTGAGCTGACTATTTAATATAAGATTGTGTAAAAGAATCATATCTCAGTAAAATTACTTGACTGGGAATAGACTCTAAAGTGGTCAGATAGTGAACTTAGCTATTGCCTGATTAGATTTGCTGGCAAACTGTCATAGAGAATAATATGAAACTGCCGTGGATCTTTTTTTTATTAAATGACATTTTCCACTATTTATCTAAGAAGATCATACTGTTCCAATTGTGGTCAAATTTTTGTTGTTAGATTTCAGTGTTTAGGATTGGTTGTGTTGGATTTCATAGAATACGGCTGGTTATTTTTTCAGATGGCTACAGTGAATCATGGAAATTGATTTCAGCCCATTCTTTTTTGCTGCTTTCAGAAGATGCAAATGTTCATACCATGGGCAATGCTATGGATCATGGAGGAGAGGGTAAGTTAGCGACCTGTTCTATTATTACTCTTTACTGATGGTCATGATGGTAGCTGGATTGATACAATTTTTTTTTAACTAAGGCTAATATCAAGTGTCTGATCTTTGACTGGACTGAGTATCTAATTACATAATCTGATTCAGTTGCATTTGTGTATATTCAGCAATGAATAAAATAGCTTCTGTTTTCAGTTGATACCCTCTTTTTTCAATACATAGAGATTGAATTTCCAGAGCACACGAACAATAATCGAATTGTCTCCGAATTGATGAAATAGTCATCCCTTTTAGTTTTCCTGGTGATGTTCAAGTCTGCAACCGTAAAGGCCATCAGCTTGAGCAAATGATTTTCTTTGCCTTCTTATTTCAGTCCTAGGTCAACTGCCAAGTAATTAAATAGTCAAATCCTTGAACTTACATATACCACTGCAATATTTGTGAATACTTGATCTGCAGCAATGTATTGTGGTGCTAGCAAATATATAATACTTTCTTGGTGCAGGATTGATATTGGACGTGTGCAAGCGGCTGAAACTGAATGGAAGACCAATTCCTACAAGCGAAGCTTGAATTATTTTTTAGTGTTATTTTTTAACCTAATGACATCTTTTCATAGCTGAATTGTGTCATATGCAAGTGATATTTAGCATTTCTTTTGAATACTAATATTTAATATTTAATATACAATTGGCTGGCTTGATTTTTTTATGATGCTTTTAAGTTAATGAATTTTTAAAATTAACCAAACATATACCCTTTTGGTTGTTTAATTTGCATTACCTAGAATGTTACCGTAGCGTTAGCACGAGCATTGTACTATGGTTCTTCAAGAATATATCTACACTGCAAGAGTTCCTAGACAAAAAAAAAAAACTATCATAGCCTAGATGTTTTTACTTTTTATATGTTAATTGGTATTGAGAAAAAACACTATCAGTGCAACAACAAATGATATTATCTTTTGGTTGTTTGATTCGTTTTTCTAAATGCCATAGCGGTAGCACGTGCAATAGAATATGTGTTGTTGTACTGATAGTAATTGCGTGACACTTAAGCCATGGGGAAAAAAATATCGTCATCTGGTTGTTTTCATGTGCATTCCTGAAATGCAGCACGGGTACTATACTGGTACAATAAACGGTGTGCAACCGATGGCCAGCTGTTGACATTCAAAATTGGCCATAGCCAAAAGGGCCCGTCATCATATTTCTATCATCGATATAGTCAGATAGAAATGCCAGCGGCCTAAAGCTCAATCTTGGAAAATGTCTGGTTGCTCCTGTTAGGTGCTCGGGACTGGACCTGGACCGAATCCTGGAATCATTTGCAGGCCAGCGAGCATCCTTTCCAATCAAATATTTAGGACTACCCCTCACATTGGGTCGGCTGAAATTGGTGCATGTACAAAATATCCTCGACAAAACAAGGGCGAAGCTAGTAGGATGGCAGGGCCGGCTTCTAAATGTAGGCGGACGGCGTGAGCTGGTACGTTCAGTCCTCAGCACCACCCCAATTTACCTCTTGTCTGCTCTCAAGGTGTCGAAACAGCTCATTGAAGATATAGACAAAACACATCGCCGTTTTCTCTAGGCCGGCGATAGCGAACTGACAGGCGGCAAGTGCAAGGTGGCATTGCCCCTGGTAGCTGCTTGGTGCCAGGCGTCTACCACGGAAAGCACGTCACTACCAGTAATATATTAGAGATGCTATATACATATACCGGTGTAATTGCTGAATAATGACAGGAACAATAAGCACAGAACAGCAGGGACTATATTTATTCCACTACTACAAAGTCCATTTATTTACTCGCAATATATAGTATTGGCGATCGGTACTTAATTACACACACAAGCAACTAGTTCATGTATGTACTTATTATTAGGTTGTGCCACTGGCCATCACTACATTACACTACCACAAGCAGCTATATAGTTCTTCATATATAACTTATAGACGATATACTATATGAAGATGCATGTTCACTTGATCCATCATCTTTGTTCGGGGCTGTCCTAGTTCTTCAGGGTGCGGCCACGTTCTCCTTGGCGAGCGGCGCGATCTCCTCGCCTTCGATCCCCGGCTCGCCGCCGGCGACCCCCAGGCTGAGCAGCACGTTCTCCCAGTTCTTGGCAGGACCCTGCATTATTTTTACAAATAAACCACCACAATCAGAAACAGGAGCGAGACGACCCGTGTGATCGACGATCTTGGTGCTCTGTGCTCTGACGGCGTAAGTAAGTACCTTCCAGGAGAGATCCTGGATCATGCAGTTCTTCACCATCGCCTCGTACGCCGGCGTGCCCACCACCTTGATGGCGCGCTTCAAGGTCGTCGCCACTTTCTTGACGTCGGCCGGCTCCACGACGTTGCACTGGGGACGAAGAAAGGACGAAACAAGAATCGCTTTGTTGGTTCAGATTCATACATGTAGAAAAACATCCATGGCAGGGCAGGGTATGTAAGAGCTAGCTAGCCTTACGTCGACGCTGAGGCGGCCCATGTGGAACCCGGTCTTGCCTTCGATGATGGTGTCGACGAGTCCGCCGGTAGACGCGCAAGCGCAGGGCTGCAAGAATCGCCAGACATCAATCACAATCGCATCGAAAGCATTCATCGTCTCTCTCTGTCACTCTCATCAGGATTCAGGATGTTTCTGCTGCTGCAGTGCTCGTACCGTTCCGTATCGCATCCCCTGGAGCTGGATGAGGCCGCAGGGCTCGAAGCGGCTGGTGACGGCGAGCAGGTCGGCGCCGGCCATGATGTGGTGCGCCAGCGCCGCGTTGAACTTCACCACGGCCCGCACCTTGTCCGGGTACTTCTCCTCGGCGCTCATCAGCATGCGCTCGAACTTCTTCTTGCCCGTGCCCTGCATGCATCGCATCGATCAGTCAGGTCAACCACATTGTCCTGCTGATGCCCGTAACACCATGCATGTAGTAGACGGGCGGCGGCGTACCAGCAGAACGATCTGCACGTCCTCCTCCATGAGCTGCGGGATGGCGGCCGCCATGACGTCGGGGCCCTTCTGCTCCTCCAGCCTGCCGATGAACGCCACCAGCGGGATCTTCCGGTCCACCGGGAGCCCGACCTCCGCCTGCAGCGCCTCCTTGTTCAGTGCCTTCGCCTCGACGGCCTGAAACGCACACTTGCCGCGTCAGAACCAGCGCCTGCTGGGGATGAAATTTACACGAGCGGGCCGGCCGGGCCTGCAACAGATTGGCAAAGCGCGCGTGCTCACCGTTGACACGTCGTATTTGACGGCGATGTACTTGTCCTTGCTGGGATCCCACTCGCTGACGTCCATGCCGTTGACGATCCCGGTGATGCCGGTGAGGCGCATGATGTTGTCGAGCTCGCAGCCCCTAGCGATGCCGGAGATGAGCTCCTCCGCGTAGTAGGGGCTCACGGTGAGGACCCTGTCGGCTTCAAGGATCCCGGCCTTCATCCAGTTGATCTTCCGGCCTTCCACGGGCTTCTCATAGCTGCAATTAATTCAAACCAGGTTCAAGTTGAACAGTGGGTTGTCATTCATATGTCACCTTATTATATTAACCCAGCAGCATTGATGGAAAAAATATTGCAGTTTGCTCATGCATACCCGTCGATGAAATCGAAGGATGACTTGAATCTCTCAGGGAGATTCAGCTCCGAGAAGTCATAGAAGGCGAATCGGCCCTGGTAGGAGATGTTGTGGATGCAGAAAGCCGTCTAGTATGTGAAGGTGGCAACGAAGGTGGCAACAAACAGTCAGTTTCAGAATCAGATGGGATATACGAACATGGAAACGAAGACAACATTGTTCAAAAAGGCAGAGGAGGAAACTAACTTTTGCGTCCCTGTAGATGCCATTGGACTGGTAGTTGCTCTTGAGGTAGCAAGACAGAGGCCCGGTGTGCCAGTCATTGCAGACGAACACGACGTCCTCCCCTGTATGGATGCAGTACAGCAGTAGCAGTAGTAGTCGGTGTAAAATGTCAGTAGTCTGATGGACCATTTCCTGTGCAGATGCTCAAGTTAAACAGATAACAAGACTGACTGAACCCTTACCGTATGGTCCAGAGAAGTATGGGTTGTTGTTGAGGCTCAGGATCCTTGGAGCTTCAAGTGCCGCCTGCAGACAACATGCATTTCTCGAGAATTAGCCAAGGATCCAACACAGTGTCAAACTGTCAATGGCAGCATATACTGCAGACAGATGAGATGATCTGAATTCTGAAGTACAAGTACAGTGGAAAGGCATCCTGACCTGGCACAGCAGGCTGAAACGCAGCTGGTTGTCCTTGTAGTCCGTTCCAGCGTCAGGCCCGTAGATCTTCTCCTCGGTCTTTCCCCAAACCTGAAACCAGCGACCAGACGGAAAAAGGCTCACTGAAACTGCTACCAATGGGTGCCTACCATGTTCAGCTACAGATGGGATGGAATTGAATCTCACCCTCTCGAGGAACAGTGGGTGGTCAATGAACACACGGTCGACTCCGCGCTTGTAGCAGTGGAAAAACCTCACCGTCTCGTACCTGTCTCCCATCCTGATCTGCATGCATGCATCAGAGCACAGAAAGAAAGGTTCAGACGACCTTGCGATCGAGATCCATGCATGGAAACTGGATCTGATGGCGTGTGAGTGATCGCAGTGTCCGTAGTACCTCGGACACGACGCTGGTGTCCCAGGCGTCCTTGTACTGGTCGTAGCGGGGAGAGACGACCATGACCCGGTGCCCATTCGCCTGCATGATCGGCCCAACACACGTCACATACACGATGAGCAAGGAAACATGCATGCAGCAAGAGCACTGAATCCAGGCCACGAGAAGACGACGATCGAAAGCTTACGGCCATTGCAGGTGGGAGGCCGCCGAGGACGTCGCCAAGGCCGCCGGTCTTGCTCCACGGCGCCATCTCGGCGCCGACGAAGACGACGTTCATGCCGGCGGTGGCGCAGACGACGAGGGACGGGAACCTGCCGCCGCCGCCGCCGCGGCGGCCCCCGCGGCGCACCTGCTGCTGCCTGGGCGCCGCGCGCGCACTGGCCCGCATGCTGAGCGGCGTGTCCCCTGCTGCCGCCGATGCCCGGGGCGCCGCCCTCAGGCCCTGCACGCCGCCGCGGCGGAACATGGACGCGTCGGGGACGCCCAGGCCGGCGTGCGTGGCGACGAGCTGCGACGTGGCCAGAGCCGCCATGCTGATGCCTGCAGTGGGAACATGCATGTACATGTACATACACAGAACAAAATTAGAGATTAATCCCCCGGACGGATCTACAGTTATCACTGGAGTAGTTCGATCAGATTCAGAATCTTGAAGTTCAGACACGAGTATACAATAACTGAAGACCTATATTTCCAGTTCAAGTGTGTGGCAGCAGCAGCAAGAGGGATATGAATTCTAACCCTTTTTTTCATGGCACAAAATCTAGCATGGTCCAACAGAGACGACATACTATAAATAAATAAATTAATCAAACAACAGAACACGATCGAAACACACTGATGAGACTGCCAATGGATCGAAGAAACAGGATCTAAACCAAACGCATCACGCATGCGCATCCTGTCAGCTACTAATCAAGGATCCGAAGAGTACGGCATCAGGCGCCCTCATCAAACATACACACGCGCGCCAGGCAGGATTCGGACGAAACTGTGCAGAAGAACGCCAGGATCGGAACGGAACCTGGTCGATGAGATGAGCAGCCCGGCTGATCGATGGAGCAGTACTGTGTGGGGGCGCCCGTTCAAGCAGTAAACTGGCTGGAACTGGCACTGGCAGCGCTTTATTTCTTCTCTTGCTCGGATCCTGGCTGTTGCGTGGCCTCAGCGGTGGACGACGGTGGTGTGCGATCGATGTGCGCCCCGGCCGGGCTCGTGTATTTCTAGCTTGGGGGTGCCCCGTGACGCGCTGCTCTCGGTCCTGGCCACGCTCTCCTCCGTCCGCCCGCCCACAATACCCGTGCCGTGCCTTGACCCCGGCGGCCAGGCTAACCCGCACACCAGCGCTCGCGTCCAAAGTCCAGCGCACCGCACCGAACGCTTTCGTGCGCTGTCTTGTCTCCACGCAAGCACGCCCGCCCGCCTGCGCCGCGTGGCGTTTAATTTGGAAGCATCGCTCGATGCCCACCGGTTCAGTTTGGCTCCTTCTCAGTCTCCAGCTTCGATCGCTTTGATATATGCGTTTGCTTGTTGGGTGGGTGTATGCAGGATTTGGCAGGCCATGTATGACCGAGTGAATTTTTTACTTTTTAGTCTTTTTTTTAAGTTTCTCACGAATAGATCTCTGGCGGAAAGATTTTAGAATCTGAACCCTTAGCTCGGCGTCCGCCATCGATGCTGGCGCCAAGCTAACACGTCTCGGCGTTAGCGTCTCTGGCGCCGAGCTCCTGGACTCGACGCTGATGAGATGCTGATTTGGCAGGCAGCTCGGTGTCGTAGGCGCTGGCGTCGAGCTCTGGTCACTGACTCATCACGCGCACTGCACGTTGCCTTTGACAGCTCCCACGTTGCCGCACCAGAAAACTAATTGGCCAATAGTGACGTGTACTAAAACCTGACGGTGACTCGACGTGGGAGCGCAGACAACGACGTGGCGTGCGGCCGCGCCCGTGCGTGCGTGAATGAGTTGCGAGGTTCCAGCAGGTACGTCGACGCGGCAGGCGCCGTCTGCTCATCAGCCCACAGCTGCGACTGCAGCGACCCTGCCGTTTCGACATGACTTGATAAGACGGAATTGATCAATGTTATCTTGATGAGGGGTAAGATGACTTGATGGAATTGACTTGATAAGATGGAATTGATCAATGTTAGCTGGCTGTGTTTAGTTCGTAAAATTTACGAATTTTGTTACGATAGCACTTTTCGTTTTTATTTGATAACTAGTGTTCAATTATGGACTAATTAGGTTCAAAATATTCGTCTCGTGATTTCCAACCAAATTGTGCAATTAGTTTTTTTTCGTCTATATTTAATGCTCCATGCACATATCGCAAGATTCGATGTGATAGCTACTGTAGCACTTTTTTGGAAACTTTTTGGAACTAAACACAGCTTGAGCAGTTTCGACATGACTTGATGGAATTGATCAATGTTATCTTAGCCCTTGTTTAGTTCTCTAAAAGTGCACTATGTAAAAAGAAGATTTTCCGTCACATCAAACTTGCGGTACATGCATGGAGTACTAAATGTAGACGAAATCAAAAACTAATTGCACAGTTTGCTTTAACTTTGCGAGACGAATCTTTTGAGCATAATTAGTCAATGTTTGGACAATAATTCTCAAATACAAACGAAATGCTACAGTGGAGAATCGTGCACTATGCAATTGCCGAACTAAACGCGCCCTTGACTTTCACCTCGGGAATACTTCAGCCCCGTTTGATTTCTACTGTCGCTCCTAAAATTCTAATCACATCGAATATTTAGACACATAGAGTATTAAATATAGACTAATTACAAAACTAATTACACAACTTGCGACTAATTTACGAGACGAATCTTTTAAGCCTAATTAGTCCATGATTTGACAACGTTGTGCTACAGTACACATGTGCTAAAGACATATTAATTGGGCTTAAAAAATCGTCTCGCAAATTAACCTCCATCTGTGTAATTGATTTTATAATTAATCTATATTTAATGCTCTTTATTAGTATTTAAACATTCGATGTGACATAAATTTTAGGAACGACTAAAGAACCCAACACTCCTTTGGTTAATTAGACTCCGAGAGAATTAAGCTTCAACTATGCTTAAAAGACACTGTTGAGCTATGCATCATTTTACCAAGGCATGTTTGGATCCTCTAGCTTTTGCCCGTTTTTAAGAATCTGTCTTTTAAAAACTAAGTGGCATCGAAAAAGGTCAGTTTTTGCTGTCAAATTTTGCTAAATTTTTAAAAATCAGGAAGCTGTTGATACCCAATTTTTACCTGTTTTTTTTTTTTTGCGTGTACTAAAATCAGGAAACTGCTGTCATCTTACCACTCGTCCAGGGTAAGGGGGTGTTTGGTTTCCTGGATTAAATTTTAGTCCATGTCACATCGGACGTTCGGATGCTATTTAGGAGAACTAAATATGAGTTAATTATAAAACTAATTACATAGATGGAGACTAATTTACGAGACGAATTTATTAAACCTAATTAATCCGCCATTAGCACATATTTACTGTAGCACAACATTGTCAAATCATGGACTAATTAGGCTTAAAAAATTCGTCTCGTAAATTAGCCACAATTTGTGCAATTAGTTATTTTTTCGTCTATATTTAATACTGTGTCTAAACATTTGATGGAACAGGAACTAAAATTTTTCTGTAGAAACCAAACACCCCCTAACATTGATCAATTCCATCTTATCAAGTCAATTCCATCAAGTCATCTTACCACTCGTCAAGATAACATTGATCAATTCCATCTTATCAAGTCATGTCGAAACTGGGCAGGCAGGGTCGCTGCAGTCGCAGCTGTGGGCTGATGAGCAGACGGCGCCTGCCTCGTCGATGTCCCCTGCTCGAACCTCGCAACTCTCATTCTTGCACGCACGGGTATGGCCGCACGCCACGTCGCTGTCTACGTTGCACTGCATTGCGCTACGCTCCCAGGTCACTGTAGTTACCGTCAGGTTTTAGTACACGCCGCTACTGGTCAGTCAGTTTTCTGGTACGGCAATGAGGGAGCTGTCAAAGGCAACGTATAGTGCGCGTGATGAGCCTACGACGCCGAGCTGCCTGCCAAGTCAGCATCGACCCTAGGAGCTCGGCGCCAGAGACGTGGGTGCCGAGACGTGTTAACTCGACGCCAGCATCGATGGTGTCGAGCTAAAGGTTCATATTCTGAAATTTTTCCACCAGAAGTCTATACGTGAGAAACTTTCAAAAAAAATACTAAAAAATAAAAAATTCGGTACGACCGCCTGCTGGGCTTAGCAGGCTAGTCTACTGCAAACCGCAACATCTAAACAGGTTACCTGCATTGTCTAACAGGGTCTTGTTTAGATGTCACCCAAATTCCAAGTTTTTTCACTCTCTCTCCATCATATCAATTTTTAGCCGCTTGCATGGAGTATTAAATGTAGGTAAAAAAAATAACTAATTACACAGTTTAGTTGGAAATCATGAGATGAATCTTTTGAGCCTAGTTGGTCCACGATTGGACAATATTTGCCAAATAAGACGAAAGTTGTACTATTCATCGGGTTAAAATTTTTTGCAAAGAGAACAAGGCCCAGGGCAATTTTGCGAGGCGGGCAAAGCGGGCCTGCAGGCTGGCCCGTGCCGCTTGCATCCTTATGTCGAGGCTAGCTAGCTACAAGTAATCACCGCCAAATATGTAGGCCGGATATTTTTTGATCTAGCGTTTCGTTTCGTTCACGTAATGTAATGTGACTTTGATTAGGTAACTTATTCGATGTTTGTTTCTGTCCTCTTTTGTTAAAGCATACTCCCTCGGTCTCAGAATAAACAACTTTTTAAGGTTTCAAATTTATCCTAAATATAAATAAACAATGTTTCATGTTTCTACGTGAACATGGAACACTGTCTCCTAATGCAGAAGCTAATCATAGGTACCTACAAACGATAATTGCCAAATCCAAGAGATATTCTTCGGAAAAGGAAAAGAGACGATGGTACATGCGTCTTTTGTTAACATCTTTAATCTGTCTGAAAATTTCTACAAACTTGTTTATTATACGGGACTCATGGAGTACCGCCCTATACAAAATTGATATAACTACAATCCTAGTGTAATCAAATATCAGTTTGCCGTCATCTCCTGTAACAATGTTCACTTTGCGTTTTCTTTGCCATTTCAGCAACCAACCAACTTATTATTTTCGAAGTTGGACGTACAAAAAGATATTATTAAGACCTATTTGGATCACCTGGACAAGTTGTTAGTCCAACTAAAGTTTATTAGACGACTTAAATTTATTCATGTGATGTTTAGACATACTAGATGATACTCCACACGTTGCTGCGGAATTTTGTAGATGGATTCAGATAGTTCTTTTGGATTCATGTAGAAGTGTCGGTAACTATAATTTAACTGAGTATATATAAGAAAATATAATAATGCTTGTGTAAGTTAGAGGAATAAGTCATATTCATGAAAATACATCGTTGGGTCAAACATGATAGGAGTACTAATGAGATTTCTTATTGTAATTACAAACTATATTTCTAATTTTAGGTAGTACAGTGCGGTGGGAAGGTTGCACGCATTGTTGACCATATCCTTCATGTGGTGGCCAAAAAAAAAACAGCATAATTAGAAAGCCAGAAGAAAGCAGCATAGACGACACGATTCTTACCAATTAATCATATAACACATGACCATCACAAAAAACATCGAAAAACATTACATGAATACTACGTGAACATAAAAAAAATCGCAGAACATCACATGTATAACACGTGAACATCACATGTATACTACCTGAACATAAAAAAAACATCATAGAACATGACATTATATACCACATGAACATTGTAAAATACATCATAGAACATCACAACTACACTATACGAACATAGCATCTCATGGAATGTAGAAAATAAAAAATTAAACATCAAAAGATAATTAAGTAAGGTAAAATAGAAAAATAGAAGATAAAAAATCTATAGAAAACATACAGACAAAAGAGGAAAGGAAAAAGAAAGAAATACAAAGAAGAATAAAAGATAAAAATAAAATAAAATAAAACAAACATAATAATTAATTATAGTAAAAGAAAAAAGAAGCACAATAAAAATTAATATAAAAAATAAGAAGAATAATGAAAAATCACATGAAACGAGAAATAAAAAATGAAGAAAGGAAATTAAAAATAATAAGAAAAGGAAAGTAAAGAATAGAAAACAAAAAAGAAATAAAAGAAACATAAAATTGAAAATTAAAAAATAATAATAAATCACATAAAACAAAAAGAGAAATATAAATAAAAAATGAAGCACGAAAAGAAAAAAGAAAAAATAGAAAAGAAACGTAAAGAATAAGGAAAAAGAAAAAGATGAAAAACTACGTACATGGCTGCTTCCGTTCCCGCGCGCGTTCTCTGCCGCCCTTCCCGCGGCCGGCTGCTTCCGTTCCGTTCCCTCACGCGTTCTCTCCCGCGCTTCCCACGGCCGTTCGGTGGAGTCAGACCCGATGATTTCTGACCACTCGATGCCTGCCTGCCGTGGTGACGAGTAGGGAGAAACTCCTTCACGTCGTGGCACCTCGCAAAGGCGAGGACCACTGCCAGGCACGCGCAGGACATGAACGGCATGGCGACGCATGGAAGAGGGCAAGAGGCCGAGGCGGAGCGGCTCCGGTGAAACAGCATCGGCACGCGTGGAAGTCTGGAAGAGGGCGAGACGGAGCGGCCTCGGTGAAAGCATCATCCAATGCCCCGTCGCATCTTCAATCGAAGAAGGAAACCATCAAATTTTAATTAGAAAGCAATAGATCGAGAAAGACCAAAGGTTCACTGGAGAAGGGAACTTTCTTTTTTTGAACGCATCTGAGAAGGAAACCTTCAAGATCTGAGAAGATAGAAAATATGGAGAGAAAAAAAAAGAATTATGAGAGGGACATACGGATTGCAGTTGCAGCAGCTCCCGGGCAAGAAAGTGTAGCGCGGTGGGCTTCCGTCATGCGCGATTCTTCCGGTCTGAAAGACGAAGCCGTGGATCCGAACGGCTCCCTTGCACGAGGCCCACGCGCGGCCCACATGCATGCACGAGCGAGCGTGCGCTGCCCGCTCGGTACGGGGATTTCTGGCAGTGTCAGGTAAGTACGTAGTACGTATGTTTTCTTCTCTTTTTTTCTTCTCTTTTCTTTTCTTTTCTTTCCCCTTTTTTTATTTCTGTGCTTCATTTTTATTTATATTTATTTTTTGTTTTATGTGATTTTTATTATTCTTTTTCATTTTTATGTTTCTTTTATTTCCTTTTTCTTTTCTTTTCTTTGCTTTCATGTTCTTATTAATTTTTTATTTTTTTCTTCAATTTATCTTTTTTTTTCTTTTTTGTTTATGTGATTTTTCTTTTCTTTTTTTTAATTTTTTATTTTCCTATGTTACTTCACTTAATTATTTTTATGTTTATTTTTTTATTTTCTATATTCCATGAGATGCTATGTTCATATCATATAGATGTGATGTTCACGTGGTATATAATGTCATGTTCTGCGATGTTTTTTTTGTGATGTTCATGTAGTACATGTCGGGTTCATAAACCCGGGGTCCCCAATGGACCCGCTTTCCTACAAAACTCGGCTCAGCAGGCGGCGCAGCGACAGCACGCGCCTGGGCGCATCTGTGGTTACAAGTGTTTAATTTGAATTCTCTTTTATGCAGGATTTGGTGAAGAAGTACTCTGAGTTCATCAACTTCCTTATCTATCTGTGGTCAACCAAGGAGGTTGATGTTGAAGTGCCAGCTGATGACGGTGAGACAAGTGATGAAGAGGATTCAAGTAAGTCTTTAGTGAAGTTGTTTATTCTCCTGAGATGGTAGTTATGTGTGTTGGTGCTAATGCATCATGTGTTTCTTAACAGCCCCAGAAACTTCAGAGTAAGAGACAGAAGAAGATGAAGAGAAAGAGAAAAAGCCCAAGACAAAGACAATAAAGGAGACTACTTCTGAATGGGAACTTCTGAATGATGTGAAGGCTGTATGGCTTCGCAGCCCAAAGGAGGTTACTGATGAAGAGTACTCAAAGTTTTACCACTCACTAGCGAAGGTAAATACTGTAGCGATGAATTAGTAGTACTCAATGATTTATTTTTGCCAAAGAAAGCTTTGTTTGTGGGTCTTGTTGACGAAACATTTGTATAACTTAACAATTCTTTTTCAGGACTTCGGTGATGACAAGCCTATGGGTTGGAGCCACTTCACTGCTGAAGGAGATGTAGAGTTCAAAGCTTTGCTCTTCATTCCTCCGAAGGCTCCACATGATCTCTATGAGAGTTACTACAACAGTAACAAGTCAAACCTCAAGCTGTATGTTAGAAGAGTTTTCATCGCTGATGAATTCGATGACCTTCTTCCGAAGTATCTCAGCTTTTTGAGGGTACTGGATTACTATTTCGAAACACATATACTATTCAATTCAATCCATTGATATAGCAGACAAAATCTTACAGTAATGTTGTCTTTAGGGTATTGTTGACTCAGACACACTGCCCCTGAATGTGTCACGAGAAATGCTTCAACAACATAGCAGTCTCAAGACCATCAAGAAGAAGCTGATCCGCAAAGCTCTTGATATGATTAGGAAACTTGCTGAAGAAGACCCTGATCAGTACAGCAACAAGGATAAGACAGGTAATGGGGTTTTCCGCAATGAATGCAAGTCATATACTCATCGTTACAGTACTAAAAAAAATCTTCTGTAATCAGATGAAGAGAAAAGTGAGGTGGAGGAGAAGGGCCAGTACGCCAAGTTCTGGAATGAGTTTGGCAAATCAATCAAGCTGGGTATCATTGAAGATGCAACTAACAGGAACCGCCTTGCGAAGCTTCTTAGATTTGAGAGGTTTGTCCTTTCTTATTCTTTTTCAAACATTGCCTTGAATTGTATGTTTTGGAAAAAAGAAAACTGATCTTATATTTGCTTGCCTCAGTACCAAGTCGGATGGCAAACTTGCCTCCCTTGATGAGTACATTTCAAGGATGAAGCCAGGGCAGAAAGACATCTTCTACATCACGGGAAGCAGCAAAGAGCAGTTGGAGAAGTCTCCATTCCTTGAGAGGCTAACCAAGAAGAACTATGAGGTATGGCGCTGATCTTGGTGTAATAAAATAGTTATCCATTCAGGAATCAAGACCGCGGCACTGCGTCAAATGCTTTTGTCCCTTTTTGTTTTGCCTCTTCATTTGGCTTTAGTCTGGGGTCTGAATACAGCTTGTGAACTAACACAGCACTTGTTTTGTTTTGCAGGTCATCTTCGTCACTGACCCTGTGGACGAGTACCTGATGCAATACCTGATGGACTACGAGGACAAGAAGTTCCAGAACGTGTCCAAGGAGGGCCTGAAGCTGGGCAAGGACTCGAAGCTCAAGGACCTCAAGGAGTCATTCAAGGAGCTGACCGACTGGTGGAAGAAGGCCCTGGAGAGCGAGAACGTGGACTCGGTGAAGATCAGCAACCGGCTGCACAACACCCCCTGCGTCGTCGTCACCTCCAAGTATGGGTGGAGCGCCAACATGGAGAAGATCATGCCGGCGCAGACCCTGTCGGGCTCTAGCAAGCAGGCGTACATGCGCGGCAAGAGGGTGCTCGAGATCAACCCCAGGCACCCCATCATCAAGGAGCTCCGCGACAAGGTCGCCCAGGACAACGAGGTACTGTACCTGCACTTCTACATACAAAACCATGGATGTGAGTATGGGACGATGCTAATTTATTGATGGTTCCTTTGTTCGTTGATTGTAACGGAAACAACAGAGCGAAGAGCTGAAGCACACGGCCAGGCTGGTGTACCAGACGGCCCTGATGGAGAGCGGGTTCAACCTTCCTGACCCTAAGGAGTTCGCGTCCAGCATCTACAAGTCGGTGCAGAAAAGCCTGGACCTGAGCCCCGACGCGACCGTGGAGGAGGAAGACGAGGCTGAGGAGCAGCCGGAGGTGGAAGAGAAGAAGTCGGCCAAGGAGGAATCGGAGCCGTCCTACGACAAGGACGAGCTGTAGGCGTGGTCTGCCTTCCGGAGTGTCTGAAGTCTAGCTAGCTCCCGGTTAGGACTGTGATATTGGGGAGCTCCACTCACTGCCTGGTATTTAGGAATGTGATGGTTCTGAGGGACGCCCATTTTTCCCATGCAACGTGATACGGGATTTTTGTCTGTCTTTGTACCTATATACAAACTTTAGTTCAGCCTAATTAGTGGTTTGCATTTACCTTACCTTGCCATCCCACGGAACCGGCTGTGGTCAGGTTAATTATCCCTGTCTGGTTAGGCTAGTTGAAGTTTCATCTCACCGGTTCCAAGACTCCAATGCGTTGAAAACAGTAGATACGTTTCAATCCCCATAAAACTCTTTTTATCCTATGAAATTATTATCACCTCTCTCTTCATAACCCCATTGAGACTGGTCTTAGGCTATCTCTAACAGGAGACCCATTATGGAACACAAACCCAAAATAAGCCTCCAACAGAGTACCTATATGGAAGACTGTCGATGCGGGACCCACAGGATACCCCGCAAGGGAGGGAGAAGATCTAGTTCAACTAGGATTCTTCCCATGTAATCTTAGTAGTAGAACTATTAAGTAATCCTACTAGGAAATGTCATTGTAAACCGACTAGGACTCTGGCCTCCTGACTATATAAAGGAGGGTAGGGCTCCTGAGAGAGAAGGACGACAGTTGTACAACACAACACTTCATAATCAATCCAACGCAAAGGCTAACGCCGACTGGACGTAGGGTCGTTACTCGATCTACGATCGAGGGCCTGAATCAGGATAAATCGACTGTCTCTTGCGTTTACCATCGAGTTCAGCATACGCCGAAGCCCGAACATACTGCCCCGGGTACCCCCGTGGCAGGCTATCGGTGGTAAAACCTCGACAGCTGGCGCGCCAGGTAGGGGACTTCGGCGACTTTGCATCCGAGAGCTCGACGGACCTCGATAACATGATCTTCCCGACGGGATCAACCTTCATCTTCGGCTCATGGATCTACGAGACGGACAACAATGGCAAGCTTCAAAGCCATCTCCTCAAAGGTCCGGATCATCATGAAGAATCTCCTATTTCGACAACTACGACGGATCAGCTCATCAGAAGATTCGCGCAGCTCATAATATCCGATCCGAATAAGATTTCACGGCTATGCACATCCGACTCGAATTCAAGTTCCGTGTCCAGGGTGAAGTCTTATTTGAGTGCTTTCAAGAAACCGAGTTCTTTTTTGGCAGGATTCCAGAGCACAACCCAAAACAACTCGGATTACCCTCAGAGTTCTTTCAAAAAGTCGAGTTCTTTTCCACTTGGGCTCGACAACGCGACAAAATCCTATCAGGGACAGTTCGAAAGGTCTTTCAATCCAATGCTTGGGATACCACTGACAGGAGCCCAGGAGGGTCTCGTACTAACGATAACATCGCAAGACTGTATCATCCACTGGCCAGGTTCCGTTCCTGAAGATAGCGGAACTCAACTAGTCGGCACAACAACAACAGCTATTCTACCCTACCAAGAAGGAGACTCGATCTGCGACATCGAGGCGTCTACTGAAGTCATCAGCAGCTCCGACAGTATGAAAACTAACACCAATAACAGAACGGCTCACGCACGGGAAGTGCTCATGGTTCGATGTCCTCGGTCACCATTAGACCCCCCAGGAGCACCCGATGTCAGGTCATCAGATGAATCAGAATCCAACATATCACCCTTCGCCCAAGGCTACGATGGAGAAACCGAGAGTCAGAGACAGGCTAGAGAAAAGAAAAACAAGTTGAAGCAAGGGCGCCAACACCACGCTAGGCAGCGCAGAGAAGCCTGGATCAGATACGAGTCAGATTTGGCTGAATACGATAAAAGAAAATCACAACAAGAAGCCGAAGAAAGACGCACGGTGAATACACCTTACGATAAGATTCGAGAAGCATTAGAAGAACTCAGGGCAACTTCACATCACGGAGAGAAGTACGAACAGCTCCAGGACTTGATCCAGTCGACGATCCCAAGAATGCATGAAGAGAGAGCCCGATCGAGACTACCCGCCAGATCAACAACCCGCAGGCAAGAAGATCAAAATCAAAGGAAGTCCGCTTTCGAAAGACTTGGGCCAGGTGGAAGCCATAACGGAGAAAGTAGGAAGGAACATAATCAGGGCCACCAATTTGAACAACCAAGGAAGACTAGGAGTAGGGTGCCTACCCAGACAGCCTCGCAAACTTATTCCCATTAGAACAACACTTGGCCAGAAGAAGGAGTCGAATCCGAATTTAAAGAAGCCGGAACGCACGACAGATTCCCCTGTTTCGCGAACAGGTTGGCATCAGTACGATTACCTTACAAATTCAAACCGTCTAACCACTCCAAGTATGATGGCAAAACCGAACCAAGGCAATGGCTCAGAATATATTCACAATCAATTGAACTAGCCGGAGGAGACGACGATATCAAAACCTTGTTCTTTCCCATGGCACTAGAAACTATGCCCCTCCAATGGTTCGACAAGTTAAATCCAGGGTCTATCAGAAATTAGGAGGACTTGCAAAGAGCTTTTTGTGAAAATTTTGCAGGAATCATTACACACCCAATCACTCATGCAGAACTAAAAGGACTCAAGCAAAAGGGAGGCGAAAGCCTCAGAAATTACTATCGACGATTCGGCGAACTACGGGCTCAAGTGCATGACATCACCGAACGAGAAGTAATTGAAGCTTTCTCTCACGGAATCATGGCTAGGTGGCAATTTCAAGATTTCTGCAAAGAAAATCCGAGAAACAATGAAGAATTCAGGCGAACAGTGGAAAAGATGATTACTGCAGAAGAAAAAACAAGAGAAAGGTTTCCAGATAGGAGCAACCAGGACAACCCGGACAAGCAAAATCATCGAAATAGCAGACATCAAGAAAGGAAACGTAGACCAGACAATACCGTGGCAATGGCCGACAAATCAAAGAAGTTTTCCAAACCCAGAAGATATGATGACATTGAAAACATACGTTGCCCATTGCACCCTAATGGGAGACACACAATCGGAAATTGCTACACTTTCAATGATCGATACACAAGAAAAGATAGTAAGGAGAACACCAAAGAGGACAATCAGAAAAAAGATGAAGACAACCACGAGGACAAAGGATTCCAAAAACCCAGGGGAACGGTAGCAGTGATCTTCTCGGGAGCTCTAGATTGCAGAAGCAAACATCAAGAAAAACTAGCACTACGGACTATCATGACAGCAGAACCAGCTACACTAAGATATCTCAATTGGTCACAGTATCCTATCAAATTTACCAGAGAAGACCAATGGACTAGCATGGGAAACGCAGGCCATTATCCACTGGTTCTAGATCCAACTATTGCTGGTATGACTGTAACCAAAGTATTAATCGACGGGGGAGCTGGACTCAACATCATCTTTTTGGAAACACTAAGGAAGATGGGACTACAACTCGCCGGGATGATTACACCAACAAGCACACCTTTTTATGGAATAGTACCCAGCAAAGCAGCCATGCCACTCGGACAAGTTACTTTACCCGTTACTTTTGGAACTCCTTCGAACTACCGAACAGAGTTTATCAAATTTGAGGTCGCAGACTTTGATTCGTCATATCATGCAATCCTCGGACGCCCAGCACTGGCAAAATTCATGGCAATACCACATTATCCGTACTTATTGCTTAAGATGCCAGGACCCAATGGTATCCTTTCTCTTCGAAGCGATTTGAAGCGTGCTTTTGACTGCGACGTTCAGGCAATCCAAATTGCGGCCAAAGCACAAGCCGACAATGGAAGAAAAGAAATAGCCACAATTGCTGCGGAGATGAGCCAAGAAGAATTAGAAATACCGGCTAAAAAGCCCAGCATCATCACACCACCAAAAGAAGCCAACGTCAAGCAAATCGACTTGGGCACCGGCGATACCTCCAAGACAGCAACCATCAGTGCTCACCTCTCGGCAAAATAGGAACTCGCGCTCACCAACTTTCTTCGGGACAACAAAGATATCTTCGCTTGGAAGCCGGCTGACATGCCAGGTGTCCCAAGAGAGTTGGCTGAGCACAGAATTGATGTTAATGAAAGCTCCAAACCTATAAAGCAATGACTACGACGATTCTCACCCGACAAGAAGGCAGCAATTAAAAAGGAAATCACAAAACTAATGGCAGCCGGGTTCATCAGAGAAATCATTCATCTAGACTGGCTAGCTAACCCGGTCCTTGTGCAGAAGAAGAACACGGACGAGTGGCGCATGTGCGTTGACTACACAGACCTCATCAAACATTGCCCAAAAGATCCGTTCGGGCTACCACGCATTGACCAGATAGTCGACTCAACAGCATGGTCTGCACTATTATCCTTTCTCGATTGCTATTCAGGGTATCACCAGATCGCATTAAAAGAACAAGACCAGAGCAAGACATCATTCATTACTCCGTTCGGTGCTTACTGTTACAAAACCATGTCATTTGGACTAAAGAACGCTGGCGCCACCTACCAAAGAGCTATCCAAACTTGCCTTGGGGATCAAATCGGTGAAAATGTGGAGGCATACGTGGATGATGTAGTAGTGAAAACAAAGAACCCAGACACTCTGATTGAAGATTTAAAGCAAACATTCGAGAACTTGAAAAGATGGAGATGGAAGTTGAACCCAAATAAATGTGTATTCGGAGTTCCCTCGGGACAACTACTCGGATTTTTGGTCAGTCAGCGCAGGATTGAAGCCAGCACCAAGCAAATTCGAGCTATAACAGAGATGGGCCCACCTAGAAGTATCAAAGATGTGCAGAAACTAACAGGATGCATGGCGGCCCTCAACCGTTTCATATCAAGACTCGGCGAAAAGGGGTTACCTTTCTTTAAACTACTAAAGAAGACAGAAAAGTTTGAGTGGACAAAAGAGGCCAACGAAGCTTTCAAGAAACTTAAGGCATACCTCACATCCTCGTCAATTCTCACACCCCCAAGGAAAGACGAAGATATGATGCTATACATTGCGGCGACTACTGCTGTGGTCAGCACGACAATAGTCGTAGAAAGAGAAGAAGAAGGACGCGTGTATAAAGTACAACGACCCATATACTACATCAGCGAAGTATTATCTGAATCAAAAATCCGGTACCCGCATGTACAAAAACTACTCTACGCTCTACTCATCACCTCATGCAAGCTTCGCCACTATTTCGAAAGCCACAAGATTACCGTGGTGACAGACTTCCCGCTCGGAGACATCTTACACAATAGAGATGCGACGGGACGCATATCAAAGTGGGCAGTTGAACTCGGGGCTCTTAACATCGATTTCACCCCGCGAAAAGCGATCAAATCTCAAGCCCTTGCCGATTTTGTGGCCGAGTGGACAGAGATTCAACAGCCTTTATCAAGTACAATCCTTCACCACTGGAAGATGTACTTTGATGGGTCACTCAAACTAGGCGGAGCCGGTGCAGGCGTTCTCCTCATTTCTCCAGAAGGAAAACAACTCAAGTACGTCCTTCAGATATTATGGCAAGCTACAAATAACGAAGCAGAATATGAAGCCCTCATCCACGGGCTACGAGTGGCAATTACCCTCGGAATAAAGAGATTACTCGTATATGGCGATTCAGCAGTAGTCATCAACCAAGTAAACAAAGATTGGGATTGCACAAAAGAAAACATGGGTGCTTACTGTGCTGAAATACGGAAACTTGAAAAACATTTCCAAGGATTAGAAATTTTACATGTCCTGCGCGATTCCAACATTGCAGCAGATGTCCTTGCCAAGCTCGGATCAGACAGAGCAAAGGTTCCACCCGGCGTATTCATAGAAGAGCTATCAGTTCCCTCTATCAAACAACCCGGTGAGACAACCCATGAAATTCAGGCTAAAGGCATTCAGATCTTGGTAATCAACACTTCATGGAGCCAAGTTTTCATCGACTATATCAAAGAAAATAAATTGCCAGCAGATAAAGCAGAAGCCACCCAAGTTGTTCGCAGAAACAAAAACTACGTTCTAGTAGGAGATAGACTTTACAGAAGAGCAGCATCATCAGGGGTACTCCTAAAATGTGTCTCATTTGAAGAAGGTAAAGAGATCCTAAACGAAATACACTCAAGTTGCTGTGGAAATCATGCCGCTTCAAGGACACTGGTTGGCAAAGCATTTCGCACCGGATTCTACTGGCCAACCGCCTTGAAAGACGCAGAAGAACTTGTCAGAAAATGCAAAGGTTGCCAAATGTTTGCAAGACAAGCCCATGTGCCAGCTCACAATCTTATCTGCATCCCACCCGCTTGGTCTTTTTCCTGCTGGGGGCTGGATCAAGTGGGACCCCTGAAGAAAGCGAAAGGCGGCTTTGAGTACATCTTTGTAGCAATCGACAAGTTCACAAAGTGGATTGAATACAAACCACTCGCGAAGTACAGCGCAACCAAAGCAGTCGAATTCACCCAAGACATTACGCACCGCTTCGGCATGCCCAATCGAATCATCATAGATCTAGGCTCCCCCTTCACAGCTATAGAATTCAAAAGCTGGGCACAAGACTGTGGTTTCAGTATAGACTATGCGTCTGTTGCACATCCAGAAGCCAACGGACAAGTAGAAAGGGCCAATGGACTCATACTAGCCGGATTAAAACCAAGGTTATACGAAGAACTAGTGGACTATGGGTCCAAATGGATTGAAGAATTACCAAAAGTAGTATGGGGGCTACGAACTCAAATAAGCAGAGCAACAGGCTACTCACCCTTCTTCCTAGTTTACGGGTCAGAGGCCGTACTGCCTTCCGACTTGATCTAGACATCACCAAAGATAGAACAATACGATGAAGGAGAAGCAGAACACACAAGAAGATTAGAACTCGACAGCTCAGAAGAAGTCAGAGTAAACGCTACCCTCCAATCAGCCAGATACCTACAAGGTTTAAGACGACACTACAACAAGAGTACCCATCCTCGATCACTACAAGTCGGAGACTTAGTGCTAAGAAGGATACAAAAGACTGACGGACGACATAAGCTACTCAGTCCATGGGAAGGTCCGTTCATTGTCACAAAAGTCACCGGACCAGGCACATACAAGTTAATAACCGAAGATGGAAAAGAAGTCAGCAATACATGGCACATCAGCCAGCTAACAAGATTCTACGCGTAAAAACAACTCAAGATAAAACAGATATGCAAGCCACAAGGGACCAACATTCACAATCGACGAAGGACGATATTCTTCGACAACATATGTATTAGTTTATGTTCATGATCAATAAAGATGATATTCATCCACAGCATGTCTTGTCATGACTTCCAACGAGTTGTTTTCACGAAACAAAAAGCAAAATGGCTGAAAACATGCCTGAGCATCCCGGCCGAGAGCAAAATAGCTGAAAATACGCTTGAGCCCGCCGATGAGGGTAGCTAAAAGCTAACACCCGAAACAAAAAGCAAAATGGCTGAAAACATGCCTGAGCATCCCGGTCGAGAGCAAAATAGCTGAAAATACGCTTGAGCCCGCCGATGAGGGTAGCTAAAAGCTAACACCCGAAACAAAAAGCAAAATGGCTAAAAACATGCCTGAGCATCCTGGCCGAGAGCAAAATAGCTAAAAATACGCTTGAGCCCGCCGATGAGGGTAGCTAAAAGCTAACACCCGAAACAAAAAGCAAAATGGCTGAAAACATGCCTGAGCATCCCGGCCGAGAGCAAAATAGCTGAAAATAAGCTTGAGCCCGCCGATGAGGGTAGCTAAAAGCTAACACCCGAAACAAAAAGCAAAATGGCTAAAAACATGCCTGAGCATCCCGGCCGAGAGCAAAATAGCTGAAAATACGCTTGAGCCCGCCGATGAGGGTAGCTAAAAGCTAACACCTGAAACAAGTCGACCAAAATTAAGCTTCAAAAAACCCTCCAGCTCTTCGTTCCGAAAAGCAAGAGGCTCGGGGGCTACATCCAGATAGGAATACTTTTTCCTCAGAAAAGCACAAGCGCTACTCAAAAAAGCGTTCGGATGCCGAAGTTCGTCAAGGCAACATTCTATGCCGAGTCGTTTTTACATAGCGTGAACAAAGCACTCGACGGATCATAAAAGAGGAGGAAAAGAAAAGTACTCGACAAATCGAGGGGTCTCGTTAGGATAACGCACAGAGTCGTTTGCGGAGCAGAGACGAAAATGGGACAAAGTACTCAGTGAGTCAAGTAACTTCGATCACACCCAGGCAAAGAATACATCAATGAAAATAAAGAATCTTCATTTAAAGAGGAGTGTAATATTACAAGGGGCTGGTCAATCGGATCAGGCATTGTCATCAGGAAGGGAAATATCAATATTTAGACTGTCTACAACCCTACTGGCTAAATCTTCGACCTCAGGCTCCATCCTCTCAACGGCATCAAGGTATTCTTGGTTTTCAGCTTCCTCTGCTATCTTGGACAGAGGCGCCTCCGAAGCAAGGACCCAGACCTAGGCCAGCACATTCTTGGTACATACTTGAGCACACTTCTTCGCGAACTCTTGGAAACGAGTCGGAATTCGGGGAATGAACTGCGCCCAAGACTGCCCGTCATCCGCTAGAGTCCGGAGAACATCAGCTACTGAACGAAAAGATTTCCACAAAACGTTCTAATTTTCGGTAGCCGTCGCCAGCTTCCCGGACAAGCCTTCAATAGTTTTTGGGCCTGCACAAGATCTCTGTCAGCTCCACGCCTAATCAGCTTAGCAAGGGCGAGTTCTTCCTCAGCATAAGTAATTACCTCCTCAGCCTTATTATGACTAGAGCGGACAAGAGCCTTCATTTCATCGATACTCTCCGAGAGCTTCTGCTTCTCAACTCGGAGAACTAGACAAGACACCCAAGAACAAGTCAGCAAAAAAAAAGTCAAAATACAAGAAGAAACAGGCAGAACCCGCGGCACCTTTGCATTCATTCTTCGCAGACTCCACCGCGGCATCTCTCTGCTTCTCCGTCTCCACTACCTGGGCATGAAGGATCTTCTCCTCCTTTTGGTGCATTTGACGCTCTGTCTCCAACTCAGCCCGGAGGAGGTCGAGATCGGCTTTCAGAGCATCCACCTCCAAAGACAACTTCCTCTCATTTTCAGATGAGAAAAAGAAGCCAGAATGATCACGAGAGAAAGACTGAGCAAAAAGAGGCAAAGAGAAACAAGACGTAAGGACAGAAGAAAAACAAGCACGCAAAAAAGGAGTGGCAGTAAAACTTACCTGGAGCTTTTCACCAAAAGAAGTCGCGAGAGTCGACAAGCTCCCCCAGGCTGTGGTCAGCTCCGATAACCGATGGGTGGCATCGAACTGTTGCACCACGTCACCGGAAAAAGAGGGACCGCCGAAAGCAAGAGAAGGGGAAGGAGAGGCTGGCTGGGGCGAAGAAGGAGCGACCAAAGCAACCTCCAGGGAAGCCGGAGCCAAACCCTCAGAAGGACCCGGCACGACGGCCACAGTCACCTCCAGAGCGGCCAAGTCCGCAACTTCGCCAGGGAGCTCCGAAGCCCCCGCGGCAACTTCATCAACAGAATGTTGTGAGTACTGAGGCTCGGAACTCGTTAGCACGGCGGGAGGCAGAGAAGAAGTCGATGAAGAAATGAGAGAGGAAGCACCGATAAGAACCAGAGGAAGGAAGATAGAAGCCAAAAAGATAAAGTTAGAATCTACTCACCAAACCATTTTCTTCTTCGCGAAGCTAAGAGAAGGCCTCGCAGGGGGAACCACGACGGCGAAAACGTCCCCGCCACCCGGCGACGGGAGCGGGATAGCCGACAACGGAGCCACGGGAGAAGCCGGAGCTGGAGCCGTAGAAGAACTCCGCACTGGAGGAGCGGTAGAGCTCGGTACCGAGGCTACCAAAGAACTCGACCCCGGAGCCTCAGAAGAAGTCGGCATGGGAGCCTCGGAAGAACTCACACCCGACCTCCGATTACTTCAAAAAGTTCAAGACTAAAAGTTAAGACAAAGAAGAGAAATTCAATGCAACAGAAATATGAAAAACAACTCACCGCCGCATGATGAGGGGTACTTCATCATCCTCTTCTTCCTCAGCCAAGGAAACCAGAGCACCTGCTGAAAAGAGGATAAAAAGTACTTGGTTCAAGAGAGAAACAGGAAAATAAAGGAACAAAGAGTATTAAATGTGCTCATCTAAGAGCATGCTAGCAACAACTGGAGTACCTGAGGGAGTACTTGGTTTGCGAGGCTTCTTGGAGACAGGTAGGCCAGATGAAGACCCATCCGTTCGCCCCCTCTTCGGGACACTGCGAGGACCGCGAGGGACTAGACGAGGAACATATTCTTCATATACATCAACAAATCCGGAAGAAACCCCAGGAAGGGCGGTAGAGGTTTGGGACTTACTAATTGCAGAAGTTCCAGCAAGTTTATCCCCAGTCTCCGCCACGGCGGGGAGAACATCAAGAGGGACCGGGTCGACAAAGTTCCGCCCAAGCTCCTACGAAAAAGGATAAAACACCGAGATAAAGAAAAGCTAAGCAAGAACGGATGCAGCAAGAGTACATAAAGTACTCAAACAAAAAGATAGACAACTCACAGCTGGGGGCGGGTTGTTGGCTGAGAACTCGGAGACAGCAGGAGGAATGACGCTCACTCCTTTCAGCATCTTCTGGAGACGCTCGAGTACCTCCTCACCGGTCAGCTCAAGAGCTGGGACCATGCGTGAAGGATCCTCGGCCCCAGAATACTCAAAGCCAAGATGCTCCCGCTCTTTCAAAGGCGACGAAGAAAGCTCGAAACAATACCAAAGCCGGTCAAACCCTGCTGTTTCAGCATGCTAATCCTATCAAGGAGTGGCTGGATCACTTGAATCTTAGCAGGTGACTCAAGCTTCTTGTCCCATCGGTCATTCACCATAGGACCAGATCCGGAGTGGACGACAAGGGAAGGAATCAAATTGGTAGCGTAAAACCACTCGGCACGCCAATCTTTTACAGAATCGACCAGGTCATAGTCAAAAAACTTAATTTTGAGACCCTGGCGAAACTGAATCCCGCAACCGCCAAGAACACTGGTTTCTTCACGGCGGGGTTGAGGTTTCAGACGAAAGAAAAAGCGAAAAAGAGATAGAGAAGGAGGGATTCCAAGGAAAGCTTCGTAAAGATGAACGAAAATAGAAAGATGGAGAACGGCATTGGGGGTCAGGTGGTTCAGACTAACCCCGAAATAACCAAGAAACTGATGAAGGAAAGCGGAAGCAGGAAGGCAAAGTCCGGCGCGAACAAAGGAAACGAAGAGGACAATCTCACCAGGACCCGGAGCTAGAACCCGATGCTCGCCCGGAACTCTCCATTCAGCGATGACTTTGCTTTGGATCAAGCCGTCGCTGACGAGCTCGCGCAGCTGGTCTTCACTTGTTGTTGGAGCCGGCCAAACCTTCTGAGCAGCCCTCATGGCCACGAACTCCTGGTTTTCGATCAAAGAAAGGGATGACTCCTCGTCCACGAAGGTCGCCTGAGACTTGCTTGCGGTTTTCTTCTTTCCCATGAACTGGCGGAAGCAAAAAAGGCACTAAGGAAGATGAAGCTAGGATGATGGTGCTCAGGTGACGGCGACGATGACGGCGGTGGATTTCTGAAAGCTAGGGTTTCAAGGCAAGAGCCGGGCAGCAAGGGAAAGGAAGATAAAAGGTCTTTAAATAGATTTTTCAGTGATACAAACGGCCAACAAGGCCCGTTAAAACACAGCGTGGGAACGCAACGGTCCATTTACCGACGCAGCTAAAACGATGGAGGGCACGAATCCACACAACGGTATAAACCAACGGGCAGATTTCAGACTTATCCGTCCAGCACCACGGCAGGGTTATCAGATCGCTACAAGAACAACCCGTCAAACCAAGAAGAAAGAAAGGGCTACCTCACAAGGAACAAAAGAACCCGGTTATTTAAGAAAGAACTCGGTAATCTCATGAACGACAAGGATCACAACAGAAAAATAAAAGACAACTCAGAAGACAAGATTCGTTACATTACAAGCGACTTCAAAAAATAGAAGATTACAAATCTTACAAGACCCAACGAACTCGGCACCATGAAAAGCAAAGTAGCAAAGAGGAACACAGACACGGCTAGGCTCTGGAATGACTACGTGTCCCAAATTGCTACTCGGAAGGACAAACCACCATCAGCTACACTGTTTTCTTCAAAGGACGGACGCAGTGCATCCAAGGCGGAAATCGGCAGCACGGCAAGACAACACGGAGCAGAGAAGGCCGGCGGGCATCTGTCTACCCAAGACCGATGTGATGCTGGATATGGTGTTGATCTGCACCGGACAGTCTCAAGACAGGCGACGAGGATCAACCCAGAACTGCCAGATGAAGAAACGAAGCCCACATCAAAAGACTTCCTCCAACTACCACCACATACATCCTGGCACAATGCTGTCGTGGGATTAGCCTATCTCTAATCCCTATCACAAGACTTCCTCCAGCTACGACAAGACACATAGGAACTACAAAATATGCCAGGGGGCCGCTCTACTTCACAAACTACCATGTTCATGACCATGAAGGTTTCAACAGAATGTCCAATGGATGAAAACAAGCACTCCAGGGCAGTATTTATAGACCAAAGGAGCGGCGCACATGGACTAGGAGTACCAACGAAATAAGCCTAACAAAGGACACAGTGAAAAGACAGGACTCAATAATGGATGACTCAGGCGAGAGGAAACAGTACTCGAAGACGGGCATATTCGGAAGAATATACCAGCACAGTACAACCCATGAACAAAAGGCATTTACACTCAACCACCACCATACAACTACATCTGACAACAGTAGACTATCAAAGAATACGCCAAGACCTCGCATCCGAGTTCTTCCTGAACAAAACAACACGGATATACGCTCGGGGGCTCGGCCAGCATCATAGCTTAATCAACACTAAGCTAGGGAGCTCAGCCTTCACTTCGGCTACTCCCGGAGACTCGGAACCAAAGACAAAGGACCAATAATACAAGAAACTCAAGACTACAACGACGACGACACATCAAGACTCTTCATCCGACTTCTTTTCTAAAGAGAAGAACTCGGAGAAAGCACGGGGCTGCGGGATACATAGTCCCAGAATTTTTTGAAGACAAGAATCTTGACCCTCCAACTTTTGCAAGCAAAAGCAAGAGGCTTGGGGGCTACACTCACCCAAAAAGAACCCGGACATAAGCTCGAAGGCTGCATGCCGCGAAACTACTCGGATGATGGTTTAATCCAAGACTAAAGGGCCGCTTCGGAAAGATGCCGCAAAAACTACTTGGATGCAATTTCACCCAAAAAGAACCCGGACATAAGCTCGAAGGCTGCATGCCGCGAAACTACTCGGATGATGGTTTAATCCAAGACTAAAGGGCCGCTTCGGAAAGATGCCGCAAAAACTACTCGGATGATGACATAATCCAAGTCTCGGGGACTACTTCAGAACACAAATTTTCAAACAACATAAAGGATCAAGACCCTCCAACTTTTTGTTCCAAATAGCAAGAGGCTCGGGGGCTACACTCAGTGAGTGCCTTTTTCTTCGAAAAAGCGCACGTCACCAAAAGACTTCCTCAACGCAGACCACTTCAAGACATTACGACAAAAAGAACCCGGAACGAGCCATATTCGAGTTCTTTTTGATAAAACTTCAACGAACAATCAGAGCAACTTCAAGACAAGATCCTCCAGCTCCTTGTTCCAAATAGCAAGAGGCTCGGGGGCTACAACCAGATGGATGTACTTTTTCTTCAAAAAGCACTCACCACTCGAAGATCCCAAGAAGCGCTACAAGGTTTCACTCCAGAAAGCGCTCGGATGACATTTTGTTCCTACTCAACAAGACTTGAAGGAGCAAAGCGAGACTTTTAGAGCTCAACCATGAAGTGCTCGGGGGCTTGTCGATGCGGGACCCACAGGATACCCCGCAAGGGAGGGAGAAGATCTAGTTTAACTAGGATTCGTCCCATGTAATCTTAGTAGTAGAACTATTAAGTAATCCTACTAGGAAATCTCATTGTAAACCGACTAGGACTCTGGCCTCCTGACTATATAAAGGAGGGTAGGGCTCCTGAGAGAGAAGGACGACAGTTGTACAACACAACACTTCATAATCAATCCAACGCAAAGGCTAACGCCGACTGCACGTAGGGTCGTTACTCGATCTACGATCGAGGGCCTGAACCAGGATAAATCGACTGTCTCTTGCGTTTACCATCGAGTTCAGCATACGCCGAAGCCCGAACATACTGCCCCGGATACCCCCGTGGCAGGCTATCGGTGGTGAAACATCGACAAAGACCTATTTTGGGTGCTAGGAGAGGCATAACCCAAATCTAAGTATCCTCTCTCCTGGAGACCCATTTGCAAAAAAAGTTGTCTTTTGGGTTTTGTTGTTGGAGAAGACAAAAAACATGTATTGAACCATTTGCCTGTAGCGCTACCCAAAGAACGAATGGATCTTATATTTTGGGTCGTGATTGTCGGAGACAGTCTTACTGAGCTAACCAATAGAATGGCGCACCAAATTTTTTATACTCCCTCTGTTCTAATTTAAGTTCTAAATTTTATTCTCAATTAAACATTTCCCATATTTATAGAATGGTACTAAAACCATGAAGCCATATATTAGTTAGATCGTCATGCATATAATTCATCATGACATATATTTTCATTCTCTATTTGTTTGATATGTATATGTAAATTTTGATAAATGTGGTCAAAATTAGATAGTCTTGAATCCGAACAAAATTAAAATGGCTTACCATTTAGAACAGGGTACTAAGAACAGAGTAGAGTAGGTACTAACGTAGAATAATCTGTATGTAAGGACATGACGTTGAAATATGAAGAATCTTTTCCAAACAAAAATGGTTGCTACTTGCTTAATATTAATATTTAGCAAACAAAAAAAAATAATTGGCTCAATCTACCAACATGTGTACACCGCACCTCTCAACTCTTCGATCGAACTACTAGCTGTTCAAACTCCTGCCACAGTAAAAAAGGAAAAGGAAAAAGAAAATCCCAAGGAAAAAAAAAGAAATCTCTCGTCCAAGCATGTCAAAAAGAAAAGAAAATCTCTCATCCAAGCATGCCAATTGGCAAGGTAACCATTGCCAGTAGGCGATGGTCGTTGGGATCAGATGACCACCACCATCGCCGAGAAGACGACGACCGTCTGCAGGAGCGCCGCCACCGCGTCCCTCGTCGTCGTCAAGCTGCCTGCTGTGTCTCCAGAGAACTCCATCGTTGAGGGCGGCAGGCCTGCCGCCTCGGGATTCCCGCCGGATTTTAGGCTGCATCGGCCAGGTTGCAAGCACCGCGACAATTAGGCTAGGGATCAAACGTAATGCCTCCGTCCAAAAAAACACACAAGTTGGATCACTTATAAAAAAAAATACATAGATAAACAAATGTTGATTTTGTTTTTCATAGATTTAGTTTATTTTGAAATTAATCTGGCTCTAAAAAAGATATGTTTATTTTTATTGGAGAGAGTATTAATAAACCAGTGACAAGACAAGAAATTAGCATTGGATGGAAGACTTTCTCAGACGCAATTGTTACGGCTAATCTAGGATCAAACAATGAGGACAAATCAAAATTAAAAGATTGCATTAGGACCATGACTGCGCGATGGCATGTAAGCGCACGACGGCCCTGGCTCTATCACGTCATGATGATGCCTCCTTTTTCTCTATTTTAGTATAATAATTGGATTGAAACGGGCGATCGCAAGCAAAATGATTGACCTCAAAACTAGTTGCGTCGAAACTAACCAATGGATCGATCGGATGAACAAGGACGTAAAATCGCGTGTCCATCAGACTGACCAAAATGTTGCGGATTTGAACCGGTCGTTTGACTTTTACTTCGTTTTGATTTGAAACGTCATTTCAAATTTGCTCGTGATTTTACCTGGACGCGCTGGGGCAGAAGACGACGTCGTAGCCGCCGCCGCCGGCCGCGGAAGCGCAGGTGAAGGTGGACGTGGCGTCATCGTACGCGTAGCTGTAGGCGGAGGGGCACGCGGCCTTGAAGAAGCGGGAGTAGGGCGTCGGCGCGCACGTCGCCGGGGACCCGTACGCGCCGCTGCAGCAGTACTCGGCCGCCGCGAACGCCTCGCACGCGCTCCTGCACGCCACCGCCGCCCCGCCCCCCGCGCCGGCGACGCGCAGCTCCGCGGGGCACGCCTCGTTGAGGTCAGCAGCGCACCCCGTGGGCCGGCAGCTGCTGCTCCCGTTGGCGGCCGCCGCAGACGACGCCCGCGGCGCGACGAGCATCGGCACGTTGAATCCGTCCACGAGGCTGACGTCGTAGAAGTCGTCTCCGCCGGTACCGCCGGCGAGCGTGAGCTCCGCCAGCGTGGCCGGCGGCGCGGCGCCGCGGCCGGAGCACTCGACGGCCCCCGAGCCGCAGTCGGCAGTGGCGCACGCGAAGGCGCCCGAGTCGGCGGACGTGGCGCAGAGCGTGCGCGCCCAGATGCGGCCCGACCACGACGCGGCCACGGTGACGGCCGCGGACTGCCCCGGAGCCAGCGCGAAGCCCGTGGTGGACGGCGGCGGCGCGCCGGCGTTTGAGAGGATGCCTGGCCACACCGTGTAGCCGCAGCTGTTGGTGATGGTGAACGTCGCGGCGTCTGCTCCTGGTAATCACAATGCTCTCACTGATCAGTAACACATTGCGATTTGTGATCAAACAACAAGAGCTCAGACGCGTCAACATAAGAGCAAGAGGTAATTTTGATCATTGACTCAGGGAAGAAGAAATAAACTCCATGTAATGTAACACAAGAAACAATTCGAACTCAAACGATTCTCTCTTTTCTTTTTTGAAAAAAGCGAGGGAACTGAAAGTGTAAGCTCTACTGGTACACAAATTTGTTTAAGCATGCTGGGTGGCTTGACTCTGAGAAATTTAGCTGTTACCTTGGAGGAGTATTGTGAAGCAGAAGCAGAGAAGAGGGAGGGAGTGCTCCCATGGAATCGGAGGAGGAGGAAGGGATGACGAAGACAGGTGCAAAATTTTAGCTTGTTGAGTCATGGCATGCATGAATGAATGAGGTAACTGATGAGATACTACTAACTGGAGCAGAGAATCCAATTTCCATCCAGCAGTATATTAGTATTAACAAATTCAAGGAAGGTTCATGCATCACGCTTTAATTTGGTGCATAAACAAATCCCAGTGTCAGCACTGTACATGCCTTGCGTTGCAGGAACAGGAGAGACGTTGCAGGAATAAGAATGGCCGCTGCGAAACTGGGGAGTTGCAGGTAGGCCAGCGAATCATCGCCAGGTCCGCATGTAAAATGTAATGTAAACATGTGGACCTGCAGATGGCAACGCCATGTGTATTCAGGTCAGGTCAGGTGAGCTGCTCTGGTTGCCGCGATACGAGCTGTTGGTCTGATCGGAATTCACCTACTAGTCTTGTTGCTCCGGACGACATGGACCATCCTCCATCCATGTGGTGTGATGCGATGTCCGTCCGTGACCAGCGGCGGCGCCCTTTCTCTTCGAAGCGATTTGAAGCGTGCTTTTGACTGCGACGTTCAGGCAATCCAAATTGCGGGCCAAAGCACAAGCCGACAATGGAAGAAAAGAATAGCCACAATTGCGCGGAGATGAGCCAAGAAGAATTAGAAATACCGCTAAAAAGCCCAGCATCATCACACCACCAAAAGAAGCCAACGTCAAGCAAATCGACTTGGGCACCGGCGATACCTCCAAGACAGCAACCATCAGTGCTCACCTCTCGGCAAAATAGGAACTCGCGCTCACCAACTTTCTTCGGGACAACAAAGATATCTTCGCTTGGAAGCCGGCTGACATGCCAGGTGTCCCAAGAGAGTTGGCTGAGCACAGAATTGATGTTAATGAAAGCTCCAAACCTATAAAGCAATGACTACGACGATTCTCACCCGACAAGAAGGCAGCAATTAAAAAGGAAATCACAAAACTAATGGCAGCCGGGTTCATCAGAGAAATCATTCATCTAGACTGGCTAGCTAACCCGGTCCTTGTGCAGAAGAAGAACACGGACGAGTGGCGCATGTGCGTTGACTACACAGACCCTCATCAAACATTGCCCAAAAGATCCGTTCGGGCTACCACGCATTGACCAGATAGTCGACTCAACAGCATGGTCTGCACTATTATCCTTTCTCGATTGCTATTCAGGGTATCACCAGATCGCATTAAAAGAACAAGACCAGAGCAAGACATCATTCATTACTCCGTTCGGTGCTTACTGTTACAAAACCATGTCATTTGGACTAAAGAACGCTGGCGCCACCTACCAAAGAGCTATCCAAACTTGCCTTGGGGATCAAATCGAATGAAAATGTGGAGGCATACGTGGATGATGTAGTAGTGAAAACAAAGAACCCAGACACTCTGATTGAAGATTTAAAGCAAAACATTCGAGAACTTGAAAAGATGGAGATGGAAGTTGAACCCAAATAAATGTGTATTCGGAGTTCCCTCGGGACAACTACTCGGATTTTTGGTCAGTCAGCGCAGGATTGAAGCCAGCACCAAGCAAATTCGAGCTATAACAGAGATGGGCCCACCTAGAAGTATCAAAGATGTGCAGAAACTAACAGGATGCATGGCGGCCCTCAACCGTTTCATATCAAGACTCGGCGAAAAGGGGTTACCTTTCTTTAAACTACTAAAGAAGACAGAAAAGTTTGAGTGGACAAAAGAGGCCAACGAAGCTTTCAAGAAACTTAAGGCAGACCTCACATCCTCGTCAATTCTCACACCCCCAAGGAAAGACGAAGATATGATGCTATACATTGCGGCGACTACTGCTGTGGTCAGCACGACAATAGTCGTAGAAAGAGAAGAAGAAGGGACGCGTGTATAAGTACAACGACCCATATACTACATCAGCGAAGTATTATCTGAATCAAAAATCCGGTACCCGCATGTACAAAAACTACTCTACGCTCTACTCATCACCTCATGCAAGCTTCGCCACTATTTCGAAAGCCACAAGATTACCGTGGTGACAGACTTCCCGCTCGGAGACATCTTACACAATAGAGATGCGACGGGACGCATATCAAAGTGGGCAGTTGAACTCGGGGCTCTTAACATCGATTTCACCCCGCGAAAAGCGATCAAATCTCAAGCCCTTGCCGATTTTGTGGCCGAGTGGACAGAGATTCAACAGCCTTTATCAAGTACAATCCTTCACCACTGGAAGATGTACTTTGATGGGTCACTCAAACTAGGCGGAGCCGGTGCAGGCGTTCTCCTCATTTCTCCAGAAGGAAAACAACTCAAGTACGTCCTTCAGATATTATGGCAAGCTACAAATAACGAAGCAGAATATGAAGCCCTCATCCACGGGCTACGAGTGGCAATTACCCTCGGAATAAAGAGATTACTCGTATATGGCGATTCAGCAGTAGTCATCAACCAAGTAAACAAAGATTGGGATTGCACAAAAGAAAACATGGGTGCTTACTGTGCTGAAATACGGAAACTTGAAAAACATTTCCAAGGATTAGAAATTTTACATGTCCTGCGCGATTCCAACATTGCAGCAGATGTCCTTGCCAAGCTCGGATCAGACAGAGCAAAGGTTCCACCCGGCGTATTCATAGAAGAGCTATCAGTTCCCTCTATCAAACAACCCGGTGAGACAACCCATGAAATTCAGGCTAAGGCATTCAGATCTTGGTAATCAACACTTCATGGAGCCAAGTTTTCATCGACTATATCAAAGAAAATAAATTGCCAGCAGATAAAGCAGAAGCCACCCAAGTTGTTCGCAGAAACAAAAACTACGTTCTAGTAGGAGATAGACTTTACAGAAGAGCAGCATCATCAGGGGTACTCCTAAAATGTGTCTCATTTGAAGAAGGTAAAGAGATCCTAAACGAAATACACTCAAGTTGCTGTGGAAATCATGCCGCTTCAAGGACACTGGTTGGCAAAGCATTTCGCACCGGATTCTACTGGCCAACCGCCTTGAAAGACGCAGAAGAACTTGTCAGAAAATGCAAAGGTTGCCAAATGTTTGCAAGACAAGCCCATGTGCCAGCTCACAATCTTATCTGCATCCCACCCGCTTGGTCTTTTTCCTGCTGGGGGCTGGATCAAGTGGGACCCCTGAAGAAAGCGAAAGGCGGCTTTGAGTACATCTTTGTAGCAATCGACAAGTTCACAAAGTGGATTGAATACAAACCACTCGCGAAGTACAGCGCAACCAAAGCAGTCGAATTCACCCAAGACATTACGCACCGCTTCGGCATGCCCAATCGAATCATCATAGATCTAGGCTCCCCCTTCACAGCTATAGAATTCAAAAGCTGGGCACAAGACTGTGGTTTCAGTATAGACTATGCGTCTGTTGCACATCCAGAAGCCAACGGACAAGTAGAAAGGGCCAATGGACTCATACTAGCCGGATTAAAACCAAGGTTATACGAAGAACTAGTGGACTATGGGTCCAAATGGATTGAAGAATTACCAAAAGTAGTATGGGGGCTACGAACTCAAATAAGCAGAGCAACAGGCTACTCACCCTTCTTCCTAGTTTACGGGTCAGAGGCCGTACTGCCTTCCGACTTGATCTAGACATCACCAAAGATAGAACAATACGATGAAGGAGAAGCAGAACACACAAGAAGATTAGAACTCGACAGCTCAGAAGAAGTCAGAGTAAACGCTACCCTCCAATCAGCCAGATACCTACAAGGTTTAAGACGACACTACAACAAGAGTACCCATCCTCGATCACTACAAGTCGGAGACTTAGTGCTAAGAAGGATACAAAAGACTGACGGACGACATAAGCTACTCAGTCCATGGGAAGGTCCGTTCATTGTCACAAAAGTCACCGGACCAGGCACATACAAGTTAATAACCGAAGATGGAAAAGAAGTCAGCAATACATGGCACATCAGCCAGCTAACAAGATTCTACGCGTAAAAACAACTCAAGATAAAACAGATATGCAAGCCACAAGGGACCAACATTCACAATCGACGAAGGACGATATTCTTCGACAACATATGTATTAGTTTATGTTCATGATCAATAAAGATGATATTCATCCACAGCATGTCTTGTCATGACTTCCAACGAGTTGTTTTCACGAAACAAAAAGCAAAATGGCTGAAAACATGCCTGAGCATCCCGGCCGAGAGCAAAATAGCTGAAAATACGCTTGAGCCCGCCGATGAGGGTAGCTAAAAGCTAACACCCGAAACAAAAAGCAAAATGGCTGAAAACATGCCTGAGCATCCCGGTCGAGAGCAAAATAGCTGAAAATACGCTTGAGCCCGCCGATGAGGGTAGCTAAAAGCTAACACCCGAAACAAAAAGCAAAATGGCTAAAAACATGCCTGAGCATCCTGGCCGAGAGCAAAATAGCTAAAAATACGCTTGAGCCCGCCGATGAGGGTAGCTAAAAGCTAACACCCGAAACAAAAAGCAAAATGGCTGAAAACATGCCTGAGCATCCCGGCCGAGAGCAAAATAGCTGAAAATAAGCTTGAGCCCGCCGATGAGGGTAGCTAAAAGCTAACACCCGAAACAAAAAGCAAAATGGCTAAAAACATGCCTGAGCATCCCGGCCGAGAGCAAAATAGCTGAAAATACGCTTGAGCCCGCCGATGAGGGTAGCTAAAAGCTAACACCTGAAACAAGTCGACCAAAATTAAGCTTCAAAAAACCCTCCAGCTCTTCGTTCCGAAAAGCAAGAGGCTCGGGGGCTACATCCAGATAGGAATACTTTTTCCTCAGAAAAGCACAAGCGCTACTCAAAAAAGCGTTCGGATGCCGAAGTTCGTCAAGGCAACATTCTATGCCGAGTCGTTTTTACATAGCGTGAACAAAGCACTCGACGGATCATAAAAGAGGAGGAAAAGAAAAGTACTCGACAAATCGAGGGGTCTCGTTAGGATAACGCACAGAGTCGTTTGCGGAGCAGAGACGAAAATGGGACAAAGTACTCAGTGAGTCAAGTAACTTCGATCACACCCAGGCAAAGAATACATCAATGAAAATAAAGAATCTTCATTTAAAGAGGAGTGTAATATTACAAGGGGCTGGTCAATCGGATCAGGCATTGTCATCAGGAAGGGAAATATCAATATTTAGACTGTCTACAACCCTACTGGCTAAATCTTCGACCTCAGGCTCCATCCTCTCAACGGCATCAAGGTATTCTTGGTTTTCAGCTTCCTCTGCTATCTTGGACAGAGGCGCCTCCGAAGCAAGGACCCAGACCTAGGCCAGCACATTCTTGGTACATACTTGAGCACACTTCTTCGCGAACTCTTGGAAACGAGTCGGAATTCGGGGAATGAACTGCGCCCAAGACTGCCCGTCATCCGCTAGAGTCCGGAGAACATCAGCTACTGAACGAAAAGATTTCCACAAAACGTTCTAATTTTCGGTAGCCGTCGCCAGCTTCCCGGACAAGCCTTCAATAGTTTTTGGGCCTGCACAAGATCTCTGTCAGCTCCACGCCTAATCAGCTTAGCAAGGGCGAGTTCTTCCTCAGCATAAGTAATTACCTCCTCAGCCTTATTATGACTAGAGCGGACAAGAGCCTTCATTTCATCGATACTCTCCGAGAGCTTCTGCTTCTCAACTCGGAGAACTAGACAAGACACCCAAGAACAAGTCAGCAAAAAAAAAGTCAAAATACAAGAAGAAACAGGCAGAACCCGCGGCACCTTTGCATTCATTCTTCGCAGACTCCACCGCGGCATCTCTCTGCTTCTCCGTCTCCACTACCTGGGCATGAAGGATCTTCTCCTCCTTTTGGTGCATTTGACGCTCTGTCTCCAACTCAGCCCGGAGGAGGTCGAGATCGGCTTTCAGAGCATCCACCTCCAAAGACAACTTCCTCTCATTTTCAGATGAGAAAAAGAAGCCAGAATGATCACGAGAGAAAGACTGAGCAAAAAGAGGCAAAGAGAAACAAGACGTAAGGACAGAAGAAAAACAAGCACGCAAAAAAGGAGTGGCAGTAAAACTTACCTGGAGCTTTTCACCAAAAGAAGTCGCGAGAGTCGACAAGCTCCCCCAGGCTGTGGTCAGCTCCGATAACCGATGGGTGGCATCGAACTGTTGCACCACGTCACCGGAAAAAGAGGGACCGCCGAAAGCAAGAGAAGGGGAAGGAGAGGCTGGCTGGGGCGAAGAAGGAGCGACCAAAGCAACCTCCAGGGAAGCCGGAGCCAAACCCTCAGAAGGACCCGGCACGACGGCCACAGTCACCTCCAGAGCGGCCAAGTCCGCAACTTCGCCAGGGAGCTCCGAAGCCCCCGCGGCAACTTCATCAACAGAATGTTGTGAGTACTGAGGCTCGGAACTCGTTAGCACGGCGGGAGGCAGAGAAGAAGTCGATGAAGAAATGAGAGAGGAAGCACCGATAAGAACCAGAGGAAGGAAGATAGAAGCCAAAAAGATAAAGTTAGAATCTACTCACCAAACCATTTTCTTCTTCGCGAAGCTAAGAGAAGGCCTCGCAGGGGGAACCACGACGGCGAAAACGTCCCCGCCACCCGGCGACGGGAGCGGGATAGCCGACAACGGAGCCACGGGAGAAGCCGGAGCTGGAGCCGTAGAAGAACTCCGCACTGGAGGAGCGGTAGAGCTCGGTACCGAGGCTACCAAAGAACTCGACCCCGGAGCCTCAGAAGAAGTCGGCATGGGAGCCTCGGAAGAACTCACACCCGACCTCCGATTACTTCAAAAAGTTCAAGACTAAAAGTTAAGACAAAGAAGAGAAATTCAATGCAACAGAAATATGAAAAACAACTCACCGCCGCATGATGAGGGGTACTTCATCATCCTCTTCTTCCTCAGCCAAGGAAACCAGAGCACCTGCTGAAAAGAGGATAAAAAGTACTTGGTTCAAGAGAGAAACAGGAAAATAAAGGAACAAAGAGTATTAAATGTGCTCATCTAAGAGCATGCTAGCAACAACTGGAGTACCTGAGGGAGTACTTGGTTTGCGAGGCTTCTTGGAGACAGGTAGGCCAGATGAAGACCCATCCGTTCGCCCCCTCTTCGGGACACTGCGAGGACCGCGAGGGACTAGACGAGGAACATATTCTTCATATACATCAACAAATCCGGAAGAAACCCCAGGAAGGGCGGTAGAGGTTTGGGACTTACTAATTGCAGAAGTTCCAGCAAGTTTATCCCCAGTCTCCGCCACGGCGGGGAGAACATCAAGAGGGACCGGGTCGACAAAGTTCCGCCCAAGCTCCTACGAAAAAGGATAAAACACCGAGATAAAGAAAAGCTAAGCAAGAACGGATGCAGCAAGAGTACATAAAGTACTCAAACAAAAAGATAGACAACTCACAGCTGGGGGCGGGTTGTTGGCTGAGAACTCGGAGACAGCAGGAGGAATGACGCTCACTCCTTTCAGCATCTTCTGGAGACGCTCGAGTACCTCCTCACCGGTCAGCTCAAGAGCTGGGACCATGCGTGAAGGATCCTCGGCCCCAGAATACTCAAAGCCAAGATGCTCCCGCTCTTTCAAAGGCGACGAAGAAAGCTCGAAACAATACCAAAGCCGGTCAAACCCTGCTGTTTCAGCATGCTAATCCTATCAAGGAGTGGCTGGATCACTTGAATCTTAGCAGGTGACTCAAGCTTCTTGTCCCATCGGTCATTCACCATAGGACCAGATCCGGAGTGGACGACAAGGGAAGGAATCAAATTGGTAGCGTAAAACCACTCGGCACGCCAATCTTTTACAGAATCGACCAGGTCATAGTCAAAAAACTTAATTTTGAGACCCTGGCGAAACTGAATCCCGCAACCGCCAAGAACACTGGTTTCTTCACGGCGGGGTTGAGGTTTCAGACGAAAGAAAAAGCGAAAAAGAGATAGAGAAGGAGGGATTCCAAGGAAAGCTTCGTAAAGATGAACGAAAATAGAAAGATGGAGAACGGCATTGGGGGTCAGGTGGTTCAGACTAACCCCGAAATAACCAAGAAACTGATGAAGGAAAGCGGAAGCAGGAAGGCAAAGTCCGGCGCGAACAAAGGAAACGAAGAGGACAATCTCACCAGGACCCGGAGCTAGAACCCGATGCTCGCCCGGAACTCTCCATTCAGCGATGACTTTGCTTTGGATCAAGCCGTCGCTGACGAGCTCGCGCAGCTGGTCTTCACTTGTTGTTGGAGCCGGCCAAACCTTCTGAGCAGCCCTCATGGCCACGAACTCCTGGTTTTCGATCAAAGAAAGGGATGACTCCTCGTCCACGAAGGTCGCCTGAGACTTGCTTGCGGTTTTCTTCTTTCCCATGAACTGGCGGAAGCAAAAAAGGCACTAAGGAAGATGAAGCTAGGATGATGGTGCTCAGGTGACGGCGACGATGACGGCGGTGGATTTCTGAAAGCTAGGGTTTCAAGGCAAGAGCCGGGCAGCAAGGGAAAGGAAGATAAAAGGTCTTTAAATAGATTTTTCAGTGATACAAACGGCCAACAAGGCCCGTTAAAACACAGCGTGGGAACGCAACGGTCCATTTACCGACGCAGCTAAAACGATGGAGGGCACGAATCCACACAACGGTATAAACCAACGGGCAGATTTCAGACTTATCCGTCCAGCACCACGGCAGGGTTATCAGATCGCTACAAGAACAACCCGTCAAACCAAGAAGAAAGAAAGGGCTACCTCACAAGGAACAAAAGAACCCGGTTATTTAAGAAAGAACTCGGTAATCTCATGAACGACAAGGATCACAACAGAAAAATAAAAGACAACTCAGAAGACAAGATTCGTTACATTACAAGCGACTTCAAAAAATAGAAGATTACAAATCTTACAAGACCCAACGAACTCGGCACCATGAAAAGCAAAGTAGCAAAGAGGAACACAGACACGGCTAGGCTCTGGAATGACTACGTGTCCCAAATTGCTACTCGGAAGGACAAACCACCATCAGCTACACTGTTTTCTTCAAAGGACGGACGCAGTGCATCCAAGGCGGAAATCGGCAGCACGGCAAGACAACACGGAGCAGAGAAGGCCGGCGGGCATCTGTCTACCCAAGACCGATGTGATGCTGGATATGGTGTTGATCTGCACCGGACAGTCTCAAGACAGGCGACGAGGATCAACCCAGAACTGCCAGATGAAGAAACGAAGCCCACATCAAAAGACTTCCTCCAACTACCACCACATACATCCTGGCACAATGCTGTCGTGGGATTAGCCTATCTCTAATCCCTATCACAAGACTTCCTCCAGCTACGACAAGACACATAGGAACTACAAAATATGCCAGGGGGCCGCTCTACTTCACAAACTACCATGTTCATGACCATGAAGGTTTCAACAGAATGTCCAATGGATGAAAACAAGCACTCCAGGGCAGTATTTATAGACCAAAGGAGCGGCGCACATGGACTAGGAGTACCAACGAAATAAGCCTAACAAAGGACACAGTGAAAAGACAGGACTCAATAATGGATGACTCAGGCGAGAGGAAACAGTACTCGAAGACGGGCATATTCGGAAGAATATACCAGCACAGTACAACCCATGAACAAAAGGCATTTACACTCAACCACCACCATACAACTACATCTGACAACAGTAGACTATCAAAGAATACGCCAAGACCTCGCATCCGAGTTCTTCCTGAACAAAACAACACGGATATACGCTCGGGGGCTCGGCCAGCATCATAGCTTAATCAACACTAAGCTAGGGAGCTCAGCCTTCACTTCGGCTACTCCCGGAGACTCGGAACCAAAGACAAAGGACCAATAATACAAGAAACTCAAGACTACAACGACGACGACACATCAAGACTCTTCATCCGACTTCTTTTCTAAAGAGAAGAACTCGGAGAAAGCACGGGGCTGCGGGATACATAGTCCCAGAATTTTTTGAAGACAAGAATCTTGACCCTCCAACTTTTGCAAGCAAAAGCAAGAGGCTTGGGGGCTACACTCACCCAAAAAGAACCCGGACATAAGCTCGAAGGCTGCATGCCGCGAAACTACTCGGATGATGGTTTAATCCAAGACTAAAGGGCCGCTTCGGAAAGATGCCGCAAAAACTACTTGGATGCAATTTCACCCAAAAAGAACCCGGACATAAGCTCGAAGGCTGCATGCCGCGAAACTACTCGGATGATGGTTTAATCCAAGACTAAAGGGCCGCTTCGGAAAGATGCCGCAAAAACTACTCGGATGATGACATAATCCAAGTCTCGGGGACTACTTCAGAACACAAATTTTCAAACAACATAAAGGATCAAGACCCTCCAACTTTTTGTTCCAAATAGCAAGAGGCTCGGGGGCTACACTCAGTGAGTGCCTTTTTCTTCGAAAAAGCGCACGTCACCAAAAGACTTCCTCAACGCAGACCACTTCAAGACATTACGACAAAAAGAACCCGGAACGAGCCATATTCGAGTTCTTTTTGATAAAACTTCAACGAACAATCAGAGCAACTTCAAGACAAGATCCTCCAGCTCCTTGTTCCAAATAGCAAGAGGCTCGGGGGCTACAACCAGATGGATGTACTTTTTCTTCAAAAAGCACTCACCACTCGAAGATCCCAAGAAGCGCTACAAGGTTTCACTCCAGAAAGCGCTCGGATGACATTTTGTTCCTACTCAACAAGACTTGAAGGAGCAAAGCGAGACTTTTAGAGCTCAACCATGAAGTGCTCGGGGGCTTGTCGATGCGGGACCCACAGGATACCCCGCAAGGGAGGGAGAAGATCTAGTTTAACTAGGATTCGTCCCATGTAATCTTAGTAGTAGAACTATTAAGTAATCCTACTAGGAAATCTCATTGTAAACCGACTAGGACTCTGGCCTCCTGACTATATAAAGGAGGGTAGGGCTCCTGAGAGAGAAGGACGACAGTTGTACAACACAACACTTCATAATCAATCCAACGCAAAGGCTAACGCCGACTGCACGTAGGGTCGTTACTCGATCTACGATCGAGGGCCTGAACCAGGATAAATCGACTGTCTCTTGCGTTTACCATCGAGTTCAGCATACGCCGAAGCCCGAACATACTGCCCCGGATACCCCCGTGGCAGGCTATCGGTGGTGAAACATCGACAAAGACCTATTTTGGGTGCTAGGAGAGGCATAACCCAAATCTAAGTATCCTCTCTCCTGGAGACCCATTTGCAAAAAAAGTTGTCTTTTGGGTTTTGTTGTTGGAGAAGACAAAAAACATGTATTGAACCATTTGCCTGTAGCGCTACCCAAAGAACGAATGGATCTTATATTTTGGGTCGTGATTGTCGGAGACAGTCTTACTGAGCTAACCAATAGAATGGCGCACCAAATTTTTTATACTCCCTCTGTTCTAATTTAAGTTCTAAATTTTATTCTCAATTAAACATTTCCCATATTTATAGAATGGTACTAAAACCATGAAGCCATATATTAGTTAGATCGTCATGCATATAATTCATCATGACATATATTTTCATTCTCTATTTGTTTGATATGTATATGTAAATTTTGATAAATGTGGTCAAAATTAGATAGTCTTGAATCCGAACAAAATTAAAATGGCTTACCATTTAGAACAGGGTACTAAGAACAGAGTAGAGTAGGTACTAACGTAGAATAATCTGTATGTAAGGACATGACGTTGAAATATGAAGAATCTTTTCCAAACAAAAATGGTTGCTACTTGCTTAATATTAATATTTAGCAAACAAAAAAAAATAATTGGCTCAATCTACCAACATGTGTACACCGCACCTCTCAACTCTTCGATCGAACTACTAGCTGTTCAAACTCCTGCCACAGTAAAAAGGAAAAGGAAAAAGAAAATCCCAAGGAAAAAAAAAAGAAATCTCTCGTCCAAGCATGTCAAAAAGAAAAGAAAATCTCTCATCCAAGCATGCCAATTGGCAAGGTAACCATTGCCAGTAGGCGATGGTCGTTGGGATCAGATGACCACCACCATCGCCGAGAAGACGACGACCGTCTGCAGGAGCGCCGCCACCGCGTCCCTCGTCGTCGTCAAGCTGCCTGCTGTGTCTCCAGAGAACTCCATCGTTGAGGGCGGCAGGCCTGCCGCCTCGGGATTCCCGCCGGATTTTAGGCTGCATCGGCCAGGTTGCAAGCACCGCGACAATTAGGCTAGGGATCAAACGTAATGCCTCCGTCCAAAAAAACACACAAGTTGGATCACTTATAAAAAAAAATACATAGATAAACAAATGTTGATTTTGTTTTTCATAGATTTAGTTTATTTTGAAATTAATCTGGCTCTAAAAAAGATATGTTTATTTTTATTGGAGAGAGTATTAATAAACCAGTGACAAGACAAGAAATTAGCATTGGATGGAAGACTTTCTCAGACGCAATTGTTACGGCTAATCTAGGATCAAACAATGAGGACAAATCAAAATTAAAAGATTGCATTAGGACCATGACTGCGCGATGGCATGTAAGCGCACGACGGCCCTGGCTCTATCACGTCATGATGATGCCTCCTTTTTCTCTATTTTAGTATAATAATTGGATTGAAACGGGCGATCGCAAGCAAAATGATTGACCTCAAAACTAGTTGCGTCGAAACTAACCAATGGATCGATCGGATGAACAAGGACGTAAAATCGCGTGTCCATCAGACTGACCAAAATGTTGCGGATTTGAACCGGTCGTTTGACTTTTACTTCGTTTTGATTTGAAACGTCATTTCAAATTTGCTCGTGATTTTACCTGGACGCGCTGGGGCAGAAGACGACGTCGTAGCCGCCGCCGCCGGCCGCGGAAGCGCAGGTGAAGGTGGACGTGGCGTCATCGTACGCGTAGCTGTAGGCGGAGGGGCACGCGGCCTTGAAGAAGCGGGAGTAGGGCGTCGGCGCGCACGTCGCCGGGGACCCGTACGCGCCGCTGCAGCAGTACTCGGCCGCCGCGAACGCCTCGCACGCGCTCCTGCACGCCACCGCCGCCCCGCCCCCCGCGCCGGCGACGCGCAGCTCCGCGGGGCACGCCTCGTTGAGGTCAGCAGCGCACCCCGTGGGCCGGCAGCTGCTGCTCCCGTTGGCGGCCGCCGCAGACGACGCCCGCGGCGCGACGAGCATCGGCACGTTGAATCCGTCCACGAGGCTGACGTCGTAGAAGTCGTCTCCGCCGGTACCGCCGGCGAGCGTGAGCTCCGCCAGCGTGGCCGGCGGCGCGGCGCCGCGGCCGGAGCACTCGACGGCCCCCGAGCCGCAGTCGGCAGTGGCGCACGCGAAGGCGCCCGAGTCGGCGGACGTGGCGCAGAGCGTGCGCGCCCAGATGCGGCCCGACCACGACGCGGCCACGGTGACGGCCGCGGACTGCCCCGGAGCCAGCGCGAAGCCCGTGGTGGACGGCGGCGGCGCGCCGGCGTTTGAGAGGATGCCTGGCCACACCGTGTAGCCGCAGCTGTTGGTGATGGTGAACGTCGCGGCGTCTGCTCCTGGTAATCACAATGCTCTCACTGATCAGTAACACATTGCGATTTGTGATCAAACAACAAGAGCTCAGACGCGTCAACATAAGAGCAAGAGGTAATTTTGATCATTGACTCAGGGAAGAAGAAATAAACTCCATGTAATGTAACACAAGAAACAATTCGAACTCAAACGATTCTCTCTTTTCTTTTTTGAAAAAAGCGAGGGAACTGAAAGTGTAAGCTCTACTGGTACACAAATTTGTTTAAGCATGCTGGGTGGCTTGACTCTGAGAAATTTAGCTGTTACCTTGGAGGAGTATTGTGAAGCAGAAGCAGAGAAGAGGGAGAGGAGTGCTCCCATGGAATCGGAGGAGGAAGGGATGACGAAGACAGGTGCAAAATTTTAGCTTGTTGAGTCATGGACATGCATGAATGAATGAGGTAACTGATGAGATACTACTAACTGGAGCAGAGAATCCAATTTCCATCCAGTAGTATATTAGTATTAACAAATTCAAGGAAGGTTCATGCATCACGCTTTAATTTGGTGCATAAACAAATCCCAGTGTCAGCACTGTACATGCCTTGCGTTGCAGGAACAGGAGAGACGTTGCAGGAATAAGAATGGCCGCTGCGAAACTGGGGAGTTGCAGGTAGGCCAGCGAATCATCGCCAGGTCCGCATGTAAAATGTAATGTAAACATGTGGACCTGCAGATGGCAACGCCATGTGTATTCAGGTCAGGTCAGGTCAGGTGAGCTGCTCTGGTTGCCGCGATACGAGCTGTTGGTCTGATCGGAATTCACCTACTAGTCTTGTTGCTCCGGACGAGATGGACCATCCTCCATCCATGTGGTGTGATGCGATGTCCGTCCGTGACCAGCGGCGGCGCGTATCGGCGTCGTCATGTGCCCTTAGCCGGCGGGCGGCGGCGGCGCGGTGCCATGCCAAGTTGCCAACCGCCAGGAACCAAACTGCAAGGTCCCAAGAACGTGGGAGGGAACTCCCTGGAGCATCCAAATTGTCTGTCTGTTGCGTTGCGGAGCCTGAGCAGAGCTGAACATCGTCCGTCGACGCCGATCGTTCAGCAGCTGAGCCATCAGACTGTGATGTTTTCAGTTTCAGTGAAGGAAACCTTGTGTTTTCTCATCTGAATCCGAGCAGTATTCGTATCCAAATGCTGAACCTTCTGCAGGGTCTTGGTTCTGCTCCGGTGCCTGGATGGTAGTGGTACGATTGAAGGAGCAGCACAAGGCAGCCAAGAGAGAAATGACATGGCTGCTAAACTGACAGAGCTGTTAGTTGGCTTGCCCTGTCTTTTATATTGTATTGTTCGTATATAGACAAAAACCCAGGAGACTGGATCTGGATCCTTGTCATCGTCAGCACATTCATTCACGATTTGCCGTCTCTTGGATAATTTACCATCCAAGACCAAGGATATGATAAATGTATTATATCTATATTCACATAGATACAATACAACTGCGCCGTATTTACAAGCCGATCAGGAAGTACACACAAGACTAGAGATGATGGAAATGCCTCTCTTAGTGCAATTATTAGACAAGACACGAAGAAAGAGAGGTGGCCCCTGATCCCTCGGCCGGCCGCCGGGGCCTTAGCATCCACGGCGGCGGCGACGACGACGGTTCAGCAGGCTCTTCTCCTCTCAGTTGTGGCGCCAAGGGCGACGAAACCTTGGGCCACGATGAAACTTCCTTTTTTTTAGGAAACTCACGGGCCTTGGATCGCTATCCTTTTTTCAGGTAGGCTCCGTTAATGTGGGCCGGTTGATATTCGGCCATCGGTCGCAACTTCCGTCTGGTCCGCCGACGTTCCAGCGGAGGGACCAGTGAGACATGGTCTACCACTCATAAAAAAAAAAAAAGAGTAAGACGTGGTCTATCTTGGTAACGGTTGTTTCTCTCTCTCAAAAAAAAAAAAAATCTCGGTAACAGTTGGGTTCTGTTGTTTCTCAGAAGAAGAAAAAAAGTTGGGTTCTGTTTCACTCCACCAAGTGAACTTTCTGCCACGAAGTTGAGTTGAACCTCCCTTAATTCCCAATTTGAAGGTGTTCAAACATATCGGTTTAGTGTGTCCTTACTACTCTTATCCGATGCTCTGTATATGAGATTGAACATTTCCCAAAATGGTCCAACTAGGTAGAAAATTTGTTACCAATTTCATATTTTTCTGATTTCATTAAAATAAATTACTAATGAATTTTATATAGCAAACCAGATTTTATTATTTTTATAAATACAAAACCATCTTTAAAACCAGCAAAAAGAATTAATTTGTCTGGCTTTGACCGTTGGAGCGAGTCTTTTACATGGTTTTTTTTTCGTGAACATGCCCTTATGACACGTCTGTGTTTAATTAAGTAGAAGTAGAGTATCACAAGGTTACAGTAATTTTAGATGGCAGTGCCTATTGTGTATATTTTAGATGGCAATATCCATTAGTTTCATAAATCAATTTATCACCGAAAGGAGATGATCTGTGTGCCTATTGTGTATATTTTAGATGCCAGCCCAGATTGGCCAAACAAAAAATATCTTCTATGAGACTGATCTTGGCAGTTGTTTAATTCTTTCTCCTGTAAAGGTCATATGACATTTTAGCAGAGAACAATAATTCATTTTGTCGCTGAAAGGATGAGATCAACTATCTCTGCTTATTGCGTACATTCCATTTGGGAGTTCATATTGCCCAAAGGAATAATATCTTATAAATTACAGAAGCAAGAATATTGTTCCACTAAAATTTGGTTTCAATTTTCATTCCAGTTTGTGCCCATGCCTTTGGCAGGTCAGAGGCCTTCTATTCTTTCTCCTATCTTGTAATGAAACTAATTGGATGCTATCTCTATTCAATTGACAGAAGAAAAGTACCTACTACTAACCTGCTGGTTTGTCAGTGGATGCCATCTCTATTGAAAATGAAGATATGTAAATTCGCACAAAAAAAATCGAAGCTAGTAGTAGGCATAGATCCGAATACAAATAGCCAGAAAGCATATGTTAGGGTTTAGGCGCTCAGGTTTCGCGCAACAGCAAGGGAACAGAAGGGGTGGGAATAACCGGTGGGGCGTTCTTCGCCGAAGAAGGTCCCGGCGAGAGGACCTGGGCAGCCGGCTTACGGTGGCGCGCTGCTCTTCCAGCAGTCGTCGTCACCGTGGAGATGCGGAAAAGCAGGGCGAGCGTGGAGAGATGTCCGCCGTGGGGGAGAAGAAGAGGCGCTCCCGCTGTGTAGGAGAGGGAGGGGCGCCGGCATGGGGAAGAGGGAGAGGCGCCGCCGCTGTGTGGGAGAGGGAGGAGCGTCGCTGTGGGGGGAGAGGGAGAGCGAGGGGCGCCGACGTCGGGGGAGGGAGAGGAGCGACTGGCGCCGTGCTCGGGCCCGAGAGAGAGGAGAGGGAGGGGCCGGAGTTTCTCGAAGCCTGGACGCGTGGAGGATGCGAGACGACAGGATGGGAATCCGACGGTGCTGGTTGCATTACTGTTGTGGGAACAGTGTTGTACAGGTTTCGTGAGATAGGGGATGGTATACAAGATTAAGGTATACTCCCTCCCGCCACGAAAGAATATAATTCTCATTTTTCGAGAAGTCAAACGGTTTGAACTTTGACTAAATTTATATAAAAATACTAATATATATGTATATATATAATAATAAGTATTATTAGATTAGTTACATAACATATTTTTATAATAAATTTATTTAAAAAATAAATATTAATACTATTTACTATAAATTTGATCAAATTTAAGTTAGTTTGATCGGCAGGTATCCTTCTTTTGTATGGTAGATTACAAGTACCGGGCAAATGACGAATGAACGTGCTGACGAAGCCAACTAACAGCTGTGTCAGTTTACCAGCCATGCCCTTTACCTGTTGGCCGCATTCCGGAATTTTTTTGAAATAATATTATTTTAATAAATAATTGTAGATCTAGATGTTATTTTTTAAAAAGTGTAAAACTAGCATCCTGCTGGCCATCCAACAAGATTTTTTTTTAATTTTAACACTTTTTTGAACTTAATTTTAAATCTAACACTCTCGGGTTTTTTTAAACTAACACTTTTGGCCGCGCCTATTGCCCTGGCGCGGCCAAATGCATGTGCCGCGCCATGCATGATGGCGCGGCAGAGAGCTGATGTGGCGGCGACCAGAAGCGCTGGCCGCTGACGTGGCAGGGCTCTGCCGCGCCACCGATCTTGGCGCGGCAGAGCCGGGTATAATCTCCGCCGCGGCTAGTCCCGCTGCCCGAGCAGCAAAGCGGCCTAGGCGTCGCTCCCGCTACCGCCGTCGCTAAGCACGCTGGCCGCCACGCCACGAACGGCGGCAGCCCGGCCCTCCATTGCCGCCTCCCTCCCTTCCCTTCCATTCCCCGACCGCCTCCCTCCCTCCTCGTCCTAGTTTAAGGTAATGACGTACATTTTATTTTCATTTGAATGGTGGATAGGATATTATGAATGGGAGTTAAGGTTAGTAGGAAAATTATGTTTGGGAACTATGGTGAAGATATTAGTATGATTTTGTCAATGTTAAGGTTAATTATTTAGTTAGAAGTATGTTTGCCATGTATATTTTTGTTGCTATAATTGTTGTTTATAATATTTTAGTTGCATTGCAAATTATTACATTTTATATTAATTTGCGTTGTTTTGATTGGTGTTTAATTTGAACCGTTTTATTAGATGGAAGACATGTTTCGGGAGCAGTTATGGCGAAAACGGGGTCGTCCTAGAGAAATGTACCCCGACGAGTCTAGCAAAGATGCCCCCGTCCCTCCTGAACTCTCTGTCCCTAATTGTGATTGTGGTCGTCCGGCCGACGTGTTTCAATCGAGACATCCGGACACAGCGGCTCGTTGCTTCTACACGTGCAGTCGTTTTAATGTAGTAATTGTTTCCGTATATTTTTCTTCTTTATTTGTATTACTAGGTTACTAATATTTTGTTGAGTTTTTGTTGTATAGTCCCATGAGAGGTGCTTTTTCTTTCAGTGGATCGACGGTGCAGACAAGTTTGACCTCAGGTACCTCCTTTTCGACGATTGGTGGAGAGTGCGATATCCACGAGAGCACTTCGAGCGGTGGGTTCCACCTTCCCATAACCCCCCTCCAATGACGGCTAAGAAGAAGCACTTAGCCGCAGTTAGACGACTCGAGGAACCTCCTCTGTGCCATTGCGGAGACCGAGCCGTGATAAACCCTGACAATACATTGGAGTTTGTGTGTCCAAACAAGCATGAAGTAAGTACAAAGTGTATGTGTTGAAATGTTGAGCTATATGTGTCATGTACTAATGTCACGTTATTTAGGTGTATTCAATGGCGAAGTGTCGTTTCAAGGAGTGGTTGTATGGTCCTAAGAACAAATGGCCCAAAGAACCTCCAAAAGTAAAACAAAAGAAGAAAGAAAGGTTAATTTACAAAGCACCACCAGTCAAGTGCGAATGTGGTGTTAATTCTAACTATGGCCTTGTCCCTTCGGAGCTTGAAATAGGCCATTATTACGACCATATGGTTGAGTACGAAGAGGTTCGTTATTTTTGTGGTAAACATGAAATCGTATTTTGTTTCTTTTGCTAAGACATATATGATATAATATTTCTTTTGAACAGAGCACTAGAAAATGCAGGTGGAAACGTTACGATGGTCAAGCTAAGTTCTTGGATGAACTGAAGAAGAGGCAACTAATTGTAAGGAAGAGGGGATATGGACCTGACTATGTCAACCTATTCATTAAACATCACAAAGAAAAGATGCGTGAGTTTGCTAGACAGCGCGGTATTTGTAACCCGATCGATGTTGGGCTTAACAAATGGGGATTGGAGAGACGGATGACGTTAGAGGAGGAGAGGGCAAGGAATGAGGCAAGTGAGGAGACAAGAGTACAGATGCAGGTCTTGAACGAGCATGTTGCTGCATTATGTGCCAGTGAGTGCTTGAACACCTATTTTCGTTGCCTGATTGTAAATATAATATAATCACGTTGCTAATTGATTGCATTTTATACATGAAGGGATTGGATATAGCGAGGAACATGCTGCAGAGGTGGCTCGTGCAAGGTACGAGCAAAAAGAAGTTAGATGAGCACAGAAAGCAAGCTGGTCGCACCGTTGAATCACCGATTGTGTTGTCTGATGAGGGGGACGAGGATGAGGATGACACTACCAGACTTAGTAAGCTAATTGTTGTAGCAGAGGTGGGCTTGCAGGCGGAGGAGGATAAGGATGACACTGGCAGACTGAGTAAGCTCATCACTCTAGCAGAGGCGGGCTTGCAAGCGAAGGAGGATGAGGACGACACTGGTAGACTGAGCGAGCTCATCGCTCTAGCAGAGGTGGGCTTACAGGCAGAGAAGGATGACGACGCGTTCTTCACTCAGGCCGCAGCGGCCACAGATGAAGCGGAGGCCGCTTACTACAGGCGACAGGCAGGTCAGAGCAACGCATGTGAGCCTAGCCATAGCAATAGGGTTGTGGTTGAGGATTGGTACTCGGACGATGAGTTGCTTACTCAGTATGTTTTTGACTGAGGGTTTTTGATTGCGCCGTCTGTTAGTTCCATGCTTTATTAATGATCAATGTAGCCATATAGTAGAAATTCTATTGTGTTGTCTTATATTCCATTTGAACTACTGATGTATTGTACCCATGTATCATGTACTCGGATTACCCATGATCGATCTTAAGTGATCACATCTGTTTGTATCATGTGTTCAAAATTTCTAAAATGAATGTAATCATTTATCGCGCCATAGTCCACAGCGTGTCTGTGCTGTACAAAACTACAGAACTACAAGCGGAGGTGGGCTTATAGGTGGAGGTGCTGTAAATAACTACTAGTGCTGTACAAAATGAACATGAAGCAAATAAATGGACGATAAGTTGCCATACAATATTTTCATTGGTTTATGAGTCTACAAGTTTTCGACGACAATATTCGTTCGATATAAGTTCGACGTAATGAACTAAGTCCCACGACGTAATGAACCTCGTCGTTCGGTACAAGAAGGGGGTCGTCGTACTCCACATCAAGAAGGGGGATCCGCTGGTGCGGCGTGGGAGGGGCCATCCTGTTATAAAATGATAAACAAAGGGTTGGAGTATTCAAATTAACAATTTTTAAATTAACATTATGTAGCATTGCAAAATTTAAACTACTTGTTATGCAATACGAACACAATATGAAATCACTTGCTGTCTTCTATGCCGGCTAGCCTTGTGGCCAGATTGTTTGCAAACGGAGCAAAGATTCCTGCCACGGGTCTCGTTGAAGTCTCCCCCATCGTACATGTCTTCGCCGTACCCTCTCATAGCATCCATGTCCCCCTTCAGTCGCTTCTTCTTCCTCCTACCCTTCCCTACCTTCATTAGATCCGGATGCGACATGTAGTCATAACCATTATAAGGTGGCCACTGTGTTGGGTCAAGGTATGGCTCGAAGCTCATCTCCCAAATACTAACGGTGTTCGAACGGAGATACAAGGGTGACATATATGGCAGATCCTCATAGTTGTACCCGCGAACCCTGTAGGCCGTGATCATATGAGAGCAAGGGGCATGCATGATCTGAGGGACGTTGCAACTGCACTCTACCTTTTCAAGGTCAACTCGGTTGTTTCGTCCACCATAACGTTCGCCGCCCAAGCTTATGCCACCCTTGCCCCCATACACTAAAGATATGGCGACGGGGTCCGTACGGCTCGGTGGTGTGCTGCTTGGCCAATTCATCGGCCTCCTTCAAATGTTCAGCTCTGGCCTTTCCGAAACATCCCTGCTCAGCTATATTCCTCTGCGCAAGCTCCCACCTCTTCACAAAATATTCATTGCACTTATGAAAGGAGAACTCAATAATTCCAGACACAGGCAACGATCGAACTCTGGTGAATACACGGTTGAAGGACTCCGAGGAGTTAGTGGTCATGATGCCATACCTAAAAACCCCCTCGTCATATGCTAATGCCCACTGAGCCTTCTGTTACATTTGCGCCTCTAACCAGGCCTTTCCCGCTGCATTTACCATCTTGTCTAGTTCTCTCTTTGTCTCCTTGAACTGGTGCTCTGTACGTACACAACATAGAGCCTTTACCTTGTCACATACCTCCTGCTTCTGCTGACGCCGCCAGAAATTAGCGGCAAAGTGTCTCATGCACCATCTATGTACTAGAGGCGGGAACCCATCTATATGCTTAGCTATAGCATTGAGAAGCCCTACGTGACGGTCGGAGATCAAACATATAGTGCGAGTTGGGCCAAGCACTTGCACACGTAGAAGCCGCATGAACCATGACAACGATTCATTGTTCTCTCCCTCTGCCAAAGCAAATGCTACGGGTACTATCTGGTCCTCAGGATCAACAGCAGCAGCCATCATCAAGGTGCCCCTGTACTTTCCTATCAGGAAAGTGCCATCAACAAGTACGACTGGCCGACAAAACTGGAATGCATGTTCCGTTTGCGCAAACGACCAGAACACACGATAGAGGACATGCCTCAATGGGTCCCAAAAAAACATCCCTCTGGTGTCCACAAACCATTTCAAGCCAGGGTTGTAATAATGCATTGCACATAAGATGCGGGGCACCCTGTTGTACGCTTCCTCCCAAGTACTCCATCGAATCACCAGAGCAATTTGCTTAGCACGCCAAGCCTTTCTGTACGTCACATCGTACCTAACGAATCTAGATATGGACTGTTGTAAAGAAGACACCAAGATGTCATTATTGTCATCAACGAGCCCCAATATACGACGGGCAAGGTAACGTGTAGTGAGCTGCTGATGATTTTCCTTCCCCCTATTGTCTAGGCAAGTGTGGGGTTCAACAACTTTAGTTATCCTCCACTTGCCATCACTCTGTCTCCTTCGTGCATTTAACCTCCATAGACAACCGTTTTTGCATATCAAGTGGTACCTCAACTCCTGGTCTGAATGAGTGACGATGTACGGTCTATGGTGGTACACAGCATAGTCCTGAAGAAAGAGTTTCATCTCTGACATTGTGTTGAATATCATCCCCTTTCTAAGGGTTTCTGTCTCATGGTTATACAATGAATTCCTACACATCTGGAGACCGGTATCACAAACTGTCATATCCGTCATGCTGACATCCCTATAGTTCGGAACGCCCCTGAAAGGTACGTTCTTAGGCCTTATTTGCTCAAGCTCAGTCGCTGTGTAAGGTGATGGTGGAACATACTGTTGCGCTTCGCTAATTCTGGCCCATGAATCATAGGGGATATCATCTACAGCCAAATCTATGACTAGTCTACCCTGAGCATGGACACCTTGTAAAACCTCAGTTGGTACTGGTAATAGCATAGTATGTATCGGTACTGGCATGGCATCAGTCGTTGTTGCCATAGTATCTGTACCTCCTTGGTCATCATCAGAATCGTCTGAATCACTGCTAACTACATCACCAATCCTGTCCTCCTCCTCCTGCTCCTCCTCTTCCCATTTGAACTCATTCACATCGAAGTCATTGCTTATACAGCCTACTGTAGTTGAATGAAACTGCTCCTGCGTCAACTGACCGTCCAAATCCATGTTATCCTGAGTTGCTTCCCCTTCGACCCCTAATTCTTTTTCATTGCCTCCAAAACCATCAATGGACGGGCCGTCCTGAACACCATGCATCCTGTACCTATTCTCCTCCACCACCTCAGCCATGGGCACATTGGAATCTTGGAGAACCCTAGTATAGTGGGACCAGTGAGCAGGGTCGCGCAAGGGCATGAGGACATAGTGTGCCCTAGTCTTCCCAGTATCAAACCTCCCCTTTAGTATGAAATCACCGCCGAACTTTATATTCAAACGGACACAAAGGTCGTTGAAGCTAGGAGGTTCATCAAACCATTCAAATTCTTCTTCTATATCCTCAAACATACCATCCTCTCTCCTAACACTTCCTCCGTACAAAACTCTAACACAACAATCCATCTGCAGAAGCATTTCAAGAAACTTTATTAAGTCATCGAAATCATCGTACGTAATGTCCATACTAACATTAATATATTTTCTAACTATAACTATACTAACTAATCAAATATTAACATCTATACAAGGCATACTATAACTGTACTAACTAAACTACCTAACTTTACTAGCTATACTAACTTATTATATTATGTATACTAACTAAACTAACTAACTTTACTAACTATACTAACTATACTTTAATAATTTTACTAACTTTATTAAATGTGCTAACTATATTAGTGGAGTACCTCGTTGCAGCGCGCAAGACCGGGCTGGGAGGCGCGGGCGCAGGGCAGCCGCCGTGCGTGACCGGAGGTTCTGGCCGGACGGGGAGGCGCGTCGGCGTGCGGGTGCGGCGGCCGCACCCGGCGGCCGGCGGCCTGGCTGCCTGGCTGGCACGGGTGGGCGGACACGGCAGGCTTGCTGGCGCGGGCGGTCTGGCTGGCGTGGGCGAACGCGGCCACGGCAGACGGCGTGCACGGCGGCGGGTAGGCGTGGGCGAAGGCGGGCGCGGCGGCCAGCCTTGCTGCGCTACTCGGAGAACGGCGACTGCTCGGGCACGCGAGCCACGGCGGAGGTTATACCCAGCTCTGTCGTGCCATGGATCAGGGCGCGGCACTGCCGCACCAAGATCGGTGACGCGGCAGAGCCCTGCCACGTCAACGGCCAGCGCTTCTGGTCGCCGCCACGTCAGCCCTCTACCGCGCCACCATGCATGGCGCGTCACAAGCATTTGGCCGCGCCAGGGCAATAGGCGCGGCCAAAAGTGTTAGCTTTTTAAAAAAAACGAGAGTGTTAGATTTAAAATTAAGTTCGAAAAAGTGTTAAAATTAAAAAAAAAATCTCCAACAGCCGTTATAGAAGACATCGACCTTTGGATGCCCGATAGAATCTAATCGCGATTCAACCGCCGACCGGCGACAGGAGGTGCCACATGTCCTATGTACTGTCCACGTAGATGTAATTTTTGCCGACAGGCTCCAGTCGGCCGCCCACACGCCAATAGGCTGATGGACCTGCATTCATGGGCGGACCTGGTGTTGTGCCCGGGTATTCCCGGGCATACCCAACATTTTGCCCCAAAAATTAGTAGATATAAGTATACACATATGTATGATATAGTTAAGCTTTAATATTGTAGTTCTCTTCGTCTTATTTATCAAAAACAGACAGACTGATTCTAGTCCATTCTCCACCCTCGGTCATGGGCGGACCTGGTGTTGTGCCTGGGTATTCCCGGGCATACTCAACATTTTGCCCCAAAAATTAGTAGATATAAGTATACACATATGTATGATATAGTTAAGGTTTAATATTGTAGTTCTCTTCGTCTTATTTATCAAAAACAGCCAGACTGATTCTAGTTCATTCTCCACCCTCGGTCTAGCAACTGGCGAGGCAAAGCGTAAGAGCCACGAGCCCAATGGATGCTACCACGAGATGAAATCCTAGCGCCTGCCAAGCAAAGATGACGGCCACCCCCCTAACTACCTTAAACCCCAGCGCGGTGTTGCCCTAAGACGCACAGTGTTGCCGTGGATGTACCACTGTTGCGGCTCGAGCACTCGGCAAGCAGGTAGGCATAGTTCAACCGTGGGTCGCCTCACACCCCGCTAGATACCAGTGGGTAGGAGGGCACGCTGGTCACCAGCACAGGCGCACACCACTGGAGGCGTTTGGAAGTGCAGACAGATCTTGATTCGGTATCTTTGTTAACCAAATTCTGATGCAACAACTCAAGTTCTTCTTTGATCTTGGCTCAATTTATAATATATTTTCTTTACCTTGGGGCTTGGGCGTACCCAAGTTTGAAATCTTGGGTCCGCCACTGCCTGCGTTATTTTTCACCGCAGCCTGCTCCTGGCTGGACTAGACATGTCCTTTGTTTTTTTACACGGCTACCTGATAGCGTGAATGGGACAGGACTGGCCATATTCTTTTTCTTTTGTTTTTTATATATTTCGCACAGTTATCTGAGCACTAACGGCACGGACGTACAAGTTACCTACATTCCTTGTTCATATATCTACTCCGCCGTCATTTTTCTTTGCAATTCTAGCTTTTTAATAAATCAAACAATTTAAAGTTTGACTAAAGTTATATAAAAATATATTGATAACGATAAGACAAAGTAAGTATCATTAAATTGATTATAAAATATACTTTCGTACTAAATTAAGTTAAAGATATAAATATTAATACTATTTATTATAAACATGGTTAAATCAAACAATTGTACCATGATGAACCTAACCAACTAATAGTACTTCTAATTTTATTAGTGGTGTCAAAAGTGTAATATTCATGTGTGCATATGACCTTATTATAGCAATATCACATGCATAGATAACGTGAAAGCGGAGACCGACGATGACATCGTCATTGGAGGTGTTTTGCAAGCTCGCACTATTTTTTCTATGCACAGAGAGAACTCCTGTGTGATTTATCTGGCCAAACCCGTCCGTTCCTGGCCAAACTCCTGTGTGCTCCGCGCGTTCGCGGGCTCCGGGGTCGACTTCACGGTGGGCGTCCCAGACCGCCTGGTCCCGCGCATGGCCGCCGACCCGTCCGCAGCCGCCGCGTGGGAGCGTGCCAACCTCCTGCCCCACCTTCCCGCCACGTCCATCACCGCCGTGACCGTGGGCAATGAGGTGCTGTCGGGCACGGACGCCGCCATGCTCCGGTCGCTGCTCCCGGCCATGGAGTCGCTCCACGCGGCGCTGGCGGCGTGCAACCTCACCTCCCGCGTGTCCGTCACCACGGCCCACTCCCTCGCCGTGCTGTCCTCCTCGTTCCCGCCGTCCGCCGCGAGGTGCTCCCCTACATGTCGCCGCTGCTGGGGTTCCTGGCGCGCACCGGCGCGCCGTTCCTGGTGAACGCGTACCCGTACTTCGCGTACAAGGCGGACCCGGACCGGGTGGACCTGGGCTACGCGCTGTTCGAGCCCAACGCCGCCGGCGTGGCCGACGCCGCCACGGGGCTGCGCTACGACAACATGCTCCACGCGATGGTGGACGCCGCGCGCGCCGCCATCTGCAGTGAACAAGGTATGTAATCATGAACCACTTTAGCTGCTTGTTTTTTAACTTTACATTTAGATAGTCTGCATGTTAGTTGAGTTTGGCCAGTTTGTGAAGTTTGCACTAGGCATTTTGGACAGAGTTTGCATAGGAAAATCGGAACTGATGCACATCATGCTCCTATCTTTATTAAAAAAAATGTTGTTAAAAATGGCAGATTTGATCATCGAGTGAGTAATCATGCATGGCACTAGCAAAGCAGGCTGCTGTGGCTTATTCTAGCCCTCCTTTACAAGCAATGCTTTTGTCGGCGCTACATACAGCTTTGGATTGTTATCTATTGCTCACTGGCAGCTGCCTCTGTGTTCACAATCACAGGTGAAGAGCAGGCGGCGGCGGTGCGTGGAAAGCTTGGCGGTGGTGTCCGCCGTCCTGGCCATGGTGTCCGGACTCTGTTAGTTTCTTGGGAGAGAACAGAGAAGATAGAGATTACAGAGTTTGGAAACTGAACTCAGCTGAGGCATATCATGTGCCGTCGAATTCGATTGATTCATCATTGTTTTTGGGACTGATTCGAATGTATGCCTTGTAGCTGTGCAGAGGAAGACAGTATGTAATTGATTGATACTCCTGCCCTGCCCTGCTCTGCTCTGGCTGCTTCAGCGTTCTTCTCTTTGTTTCCGCATCGAGTGGGCTTTTGAACGGTTCCTGGGCATCTGTTGCAACGGCCTTCCTAGGCCCATCATCCCGTGCAGGCCCGCAGGCCTCAGGACAACTGGAAAGCAGTCACCTCTTCTGGCCTGGCTAGCTTCGTGTTGCCCATTCGGCCCGGCCACACACGACCTGATTCGCTCTGGTGCATTTTCGCCAAGGGCTCGTTGGAATGTTGGAACTTGGATTGGAAGGGCCGCGCGTTGGCTGGCTTAGGTGGGCCGGAGCAGGCATGTATTGGACACCTGACCGCCATCAAGCCCATCCACTGCGCCATGCGCAAATCATCTGATTAGCAGCACAATAGTGCCACATCGGCTAGTCAAGCACGGGGAACTTAGAGGGGAAGCAATAAAGATAGATGGAGGGGCAACCTTGAAACATACTTACCTGGACGGGGTCTATCGCTGATCATTGCACTTGGGAGGAGCACTGGTTTACCATCTCCCTAGATGGGAGATTGGACGTCATAGTTTGGGGTAGAGGGGGTGCGTTCGCGCGGCCCTACCAAGTTAATTTATAAAGATTTTCTTATGTCATGATATAATATAATATAACTTTTTGAACAAGATAACTTTTTTGTACAATAAAAAAAATGAAAATATCACTCGAGTTAAAATAATAAAAAGTTTAACCAAATGCATATTTTTATTTTTATAATAAATCTTTCTTCTCAGATCATTCTGAAGGTCCGTTAACTTTGATAGTATGAACTCGGTGGGATTACGAACCCAACTCAAGCAGTCCGTCCATCCAACTCTCCCACAAACCATCAAGTTCCCCCCGCATAGAAGAGCTATTAAAGGCACTTGCTGAGCAGTGGTCAATGTGGAACCAAGCTGATACGGTCATACCGATCCGATGAGTGGGCCGGTATAACAAGCTGCAAGGCCAGAACGGGGACTTTTCTTTCTACGATTGGGCCGATCAAGCAGTCTAGTCAAAGAGTCCTCGGCAGATGGGCCTTAATGCTGACCTAGCTCACAACCCACATGATCAGAGTATGAGAGGCATTCCCTTCCTAGATACAGTAGATCTGAGCCCATGGACCGCGAATTCCAAGCCCGTAACTCTGTCGCCAAAGGAGGAACAACAAGTCGCCAGCACTGCGTGGGCTCTTTTCCTTTCTCGAGTAAGATGCGTCGGCGGCCCTTTGAGGGAATGTCACGGACACCCCTTAACTTCGAAAATGTTGTTGAAATGCATGCCGTACAAAACACATAAACAAATTTGGAACTTTCATTATATTCAAGCCTAAATTAAAATGTTCTACAAAATACATGCCATTGGTTCAATAAAATTTAATTTTTATAAACGTTCTTATATTTCCTAGGAAGAATAGTATTTGGGGCAACCGAAATATGTTCTGTTTAAAGAAAGTAGGAATTGTTCTAAGCATAAAGGAAAATTGTCCAAACACAAAATGAGACCTAAGAAAAAACAAGTTTGCTTACTTTCAAGGAAAATATTCTAAGCAAGGCCAAAAAAAATGAAATAGGTATATTTTTATAACAGTTTGCTGGAGTAAATTCCAAAAAAATACCAAAAAAATATCATCAGCTAAGCAAAATCTAAAAAATACTAGAAAATAATTGGAAAAGGTAGACAAAAATAAAATATTAGTATCAAGAGCATGTCAACTACAATATTGAAAATATATGTGGCATAGGATCTCCTTGCATGAGACCTTCTTTTGTTTGGAGTAGTGTCTAATTTCATCATTAGTCTTGATGCCTACACCACCTCCCTTGACGTATATTTTGATCAAACCACAATACTGTTAGCTTAAACCATTCATATGAAGTGTTTGATGAAGAAAAGACCACTTCACTTTTTCATAGGCCTTTTTTTAAAGTCAATCTTCAATATCACCCCCATTTAGTTGTTTGTTTGTTGTGTAATTCATGGATTGTTTTCAGTAGTATCACAACCCCCTCCATAATATTTCAACCTGGCATACAAGCTGTTTGAGACAGTCTTACCACTTTGCTATAGCCACTCCCATGAGTTCACTAGTATGCTTTGGTGAAAATCTTAAGGTCCCGTTTAGTACAACTTTTCTTTACCGTGGAGCAGTTTTTTTTTTTTTTTTTTTGCTTTAGCTTCACGAATAGCTCCACTGGTGGCGTTGAAGCTGTTTTGATAAAAATATTTGCTAAAACAACTTCTCATAGTAAATAAGAGAGAGAGAGAGAGATGGGAGAAACTAGTATTTTTAGCTCCATCCAGATCGCAAGCTGCGAGAGCGGATTTTAATGAGCTCCGCCCGAGGAGCTGCTCTATTATGACTTGTTTGGTAAAAAAACAACTCCTAAATCTCACATTGAGCAGAGAAATGAGTTCTACTGTTGCATCTTTGTTGTCTCCTTTATTTTTGGGAGAAGGGTAATTACTCCAAAATTGAATCTATATGCGCAAGAGGATGCAATGTTCATATACACCAGCAAAAAAATTTAAAAGCCCCCTTTTATAATGTCACATAAACTTGATAAAAACTTTGCTATTTTCTCTATTTTCCTCTTTTGTAACTTGAGTTATTTCTTGGTTTTGTATTTTTTTAGGGAACCTTGGTTTTGGTTTTTCACCATACCAAAATTATTTCTCCAAATAATCCTAAGGCCAGTCTCAGTGGAGGTTTCATGTCCTAGTTTCTAATACATCCATATTTTGGAAACAGTGTAGAAAAGTTTCATCCCCATGAAACTCTCTCTACTCCCATGAAACTTTCATCATCCTTCTCTTCATCAATACCGTGATATGTCAGCATATTTAATGTACATGAAACTCTATGAAAACCCCCATTGAGATTGGCCTAAACGCCCATTGTAATAGGTTGTGATTGATGCTTTTAATTCAGCCCTATCTTATTGTTCTAATTTAAAGATATGTTGTTTCCTATGTTTCCCATTGGCTACCATATTGAAATATTGTGTGTTTATCATCACTCTCATATTGTCTTTTGTTTTAGCTTTCTCATGACATTTCAATTCTTTTTTCCTCAGCAAATGAACCAAATTAAACGTCCATGGAGAGGAGCAAAGGTGTGCGACTGTTCAGGGCCCCCAAAGTCTAAAGCCCCTCGAAATTTACACTAAGACTAATTAACAATGGTTAATCAAGTATTAGATAAAAGAAAAGAAAATACAACACTACAGCACAGGCCTTGTATTGTTGATTACTTAATTGGACCAAAAAATTATAAGCCCAGTGCCACTGCCCACCGGCCTGCTTGGCTGGTTGCTTATATTTTAGGGTCCTTGTGTTTCGCACAAGGGCCTCCAATTCGTAGGTACACTACAGGAACTGCTGGCTTCCCCGAGTGCCAGTTGCACTCGGGGAAGGCTCAGTTGCACTCGGAGAAGCCTTCCTCGAGTGCAACACTCGGAGAGGAGCCTCCGGCTAATCCTCCCGCGGGAAAGGCGCCTTCCCCGAGTGTCGAAAATCGTGCACTCGGGGAAGGCTTTGCCGAGTGCCGTGCTGGCATTCGGGGAAGACTTGACGCTGTTGGTCGACGGCCGACGCCGTTTTTTTTTCTCGGCAAAGAAATTTTGTTTTTTTAAAAAAAACCCCTCTTCCCCTGTGGCACTCGGCAAAGAAATTTATTTTTTTTAAACCCTCTTCCCCGAGTGCCGCAGCCCAGGCACTCGGGGAAGCCTGTTTTCTTATTTTTTTAAAAAAAGATGTCTATTATGGCATATTATTGATTGTAGTAACAGTATAGGCTCTGCAGGTCACAACAATGGGTATTATTGCACTGAAGTGCTATAATACCAAAATGAACACAATATACAATACAAAATCGTTTCTTAGTACGGCCATAATTTTTGGATCTAAGATAACTTGAAAAAGATTACAATAGCAGAAGAGCAAGGTACCCAAAGTATAAAATTACTCAATGGGCCAATTATGATAAATTCACACTATGCATTGCATAACATGTTCACGCTGCCAGACTTAGGAAATTTAGTGCAATTTTGAAAGAAAATGGTCACAGGTACATATACAAATCATTGTAAATGGTCACTAGTACATACATCTATATAGCCCTATGTGCAGCAGGTACCAAGAGATAGCATAAAGGATTTTCCTAATACATGAAAATTCAGAAATATATAAGAAAAATACAATTGTCTCCAAGCAGGCCAAGTGCTTAATTTTCTAAAGCATTAGTTTGGCCTCAAATCTTCACTGAGTGAAGCCACGCCAATACTCAACCATGTCCAGTTCCCAACTAGCAAGCCAGAACTTGATGTTCTTTCCTTTTTTAAAAAAATACTACTTTACAAGTTAGAGCAGCCCACACTGTATGTGTGACAGCAGTTACATGTTCATATACAAAAACTTGTTCCAATGCATAGTAATTTATTTAATCCAAACAAGTCCTATTGCTCTGGAAAAACCACGTAAAAAACTGATTAACTTCTTGAGATCATACTACACTTCATGTTAGTTAACTGACATTCCATGTTATCTGAATGATGCTATATGTGAAACAAGCATACACATATAATTTATACTATGTTAACTGTATCTATCACATGTCAAAATGGGTCTAACATTTTGCAGGACAAGCTTTGCATAAAGTGGGAAAACTTCACAGGCAAAAGATAAAGGCAAGCTGTATAAGAAGATAAATAGATTGCAGTACATACTCCAGAAAGTTAGAATTAAAATTAACCTATCATTTTTATTGAAACCAAATCGATCAACACTGCACTTGCTCTCTACTACCTTGTGTACAATGATACTGCAAGGTGGGGGTTCAGAGGACCAGAAGAAGTGGAATCTTGAAGAGATAGGTGTACGCCTTCTGTTTGTGTGCAAGAGAAACATACCTATTGAAGTGGCACGGAAGAAGGCTGGAGCCACACAGGCACATAGGATGTGTAAACAAATGTCAATCAATCTGAAATCAATAGGGGAAATGGTTGTTGAAACATTAAGTTTGGACCTACCTACTGTTAGAAAAATACTTGTTTAAAAAATGCTCAAATTATAGCATGGAAAAGTCACAGTTTTGCAGATAAACGTAGACCATGATGACTGTTAGCCGTGTCAATTTATGGCATGGTGAATGTACCTGTCATCCATAGTAGATGAGCCAATTCATGTTCTTTGCATCACGGTAACATCTCCAAGTCAAAGCTCGCAAAAACCTGTGTACTGAAGCAGTAAGTATATATTGCAATAAAGAGCGCTAGCAAATTTACCTAACCAACCAATATCTTAAATCTCAAATAACAAGCATCCATCAGACACAATCATAGGAGGGTACAATTAAGGATTTAGCTGCTGCAAAGAGCAAAAACAATTTTTGAATGCATTTACCATACTATATATGCCATCTCACTCGAAGAACAACAATTATTGATGCCTTTACCATACTATTTATGTCATACATATCACTTGAAGAACAACAGTTACTTTGGCAAAGAAGGAAACAATTGTTATCAGAAAAGTCAATAAGCTATGATGCCTTATTCATTATCATAATCAAGCATTGTATATTTGAAAAGGACAAATGAATGTTGTAACCCGATCAATCTGAATAATAATAGTAGAATTTAACCGGCACGTGAACACGCATATGAATAACCAGAAGCTATGGGTTACTCAATTTTCTGAGTGGTGCTGATTATTGCAGGAATCCTCATCAATGCGAGGTACAATCAAATAAACAATTATCTCGAATAAAACCTCACTAGCAATGCTGTTTTTGCTGAATCCGATGGACCGTTTACCAGATCTCTGCTAATGCAAGAACGACAACATTTGGGCAGCATGCTGCAAGTAGAAGAGAGAGGAGGCGCACCAGCCTAGCACCTGCGGACGGACCGATGGACGGCGGTGTGGCTGATGGAGGCACACGGGAGGACAACGCCTCGGGGCTGCTGGAGGCGAACTGGGGGGCGGACGGCGTCGGGGCTCGCCGGAGTCAGAGTCGGGGCCGACGGCTGGAGCTGGGGCGACGGTTGGAGGCGCACGGCGTCGGGGCTAGGGCTCCGCCGGGGCGGGGGAGCCGTCCAGAGAGCACGACCTGCACGGCGCACGCGGCCAGGGAGCTTGACCTGCACGCCGCGACTGCCAGGCCACCCTAGCAGGCCTTCATCGCCTCTTCCGCCGCGCGCTTGTCGCGTCGTCATGCTGCTTGCGGGGAGGCGTGGCCGCGGAGGAGGGGAGGCGCGGGGAGGCGCGGAGGCCGCGGCGTGCGGGCCGGCGGCGCTCCGGTAGGGGGGGATGCGGCGGCGGCGGCGGGTCGGGGGAGGCAGGGCCGAGGCCGCGCGGGGGCCGGGGCGGGGGCGCGCGAGGCCGGGGGCATGCCGGCGGCGGGGGGGGGGGGGGGGGGCAGCGGCGGCGGGTCGGGTGGCGGCGGCGAGCCTCCTGACGGCGCGGGTGCAGGCGCGGGGAGGCAGCAGGGGCGCGCGGGTGGGGGTGGTGGCCGGTTAGGTTTAGGATAAGGCCACGCGCGGGCCGGCTGGTTGGCTTTTTTTTAGTCTTTCCCGAGTGCCCTGTCCTGGCACTCGGTAAAGGGCCTCTTCCCCGAGTGCCTTCCCTGGCACTCGGGGAAGAAATTTTTATTTTTTGTTTTTTTGCCTCATTTTTTTGTGAGGCCTTCCCACATTATTTAAAACTCCTTGTTCAAATTTGGGATAATTTTGACTTTTTTTGGGTATATTTTGTTAACTTTTTTCGTTTTGTTGAATTTTTTTGCATACTTCAAATTTGCAAATATCATTTTTTACGGCCTCAACATACACCAAATATCATGAATATCATTTTTTGAATTATCAAATTTCATTATTTCATGCACCTGCAGTTCAAATTCGAAGTATACAAAAAAATTCAACGAAACGAAAAAAACTAACGAAATATAACAAAAAAAAGTCAAAATTGTTCCAAATTTGAACATGGAGTTTTAAATAATGTGGGAAGGCCTCACAAAAAAAATGAGGCAAAAAAAACAAAAAAAAAACAAAAATTCATCCCCGAGTGCCTTTCCTGGCACTCGGGGAAGGCAGCCTCTTCCCCGAGTGCCCTGTTCTGGCACTCAAGAAAGGGCCTCTTCCCCGAGTGTCAGGGAAGGCACTCGGGGAAGAATTTTTTTTTTTAAGTTTTAACGGCGTGGGCGGGGTGGACCGTCAAGTAACATGTTTCTTTGCCGAGTGCCGATCTTCCCCGAGTGTTGCACTCGGGGAAGGGGGCCTTTGCCGAGTGCTGCTCTTTACCGAGTGCCAGGATCTCTGTGGTACTCGGGAAAGCCTCTCTTCCCCGAGTATTCTTCCCCGAGTACAATACTCGGGGAAGATTCTATTTCCAAGTGACTGATTTTTGGCACTCGGGGAAGCCAGCGACACTCGGGAAATTTTGCCTCTCCCGTGGTGATAGGTCCTTTGAGGTAGCGCATCATGCTGAAATGAACTAGTACAGCGTGGGTTGTTGGTAGACTAGTCGGCACAAGAGGTTATATGATTTAGCCAAAGTTAAGCTAAGCTGCGGCATCTTCGTCTGGCCTCGCGCGAAAACTTGCTGCTCCTCACAGATCGACACGGCTAGCTAGCTAGCCTACCCTAGGGCATATATAGGCGCATAGCTCGTGTGTGGTTTTTCCTCTTCTTCATTCCCCCTCCCAATGCAAGTCGATCCCAAGCCTGTTCCAGAGGCGCGCCGAGATGGGATCGCGCGCCAATACAAGAGGAAGCAGGTCGTCGTCACGTCTCGTCTGGATTCAGATCACGAGACACGGCCGGTAGACGGGAGAAAAGGACACGGCAGCCGCCGCCGATCATCGACAAGCCCCGTCGTTGGTTTCGTTATCTTTTCCGGGCCTCGCGCGTCGTTTTCCTCTCGCTCCACCGTGACGCCTGCCGGCCGGACTGAGCTGAAGCGGACCTCCCAGCTCCGTCCGTCCCATCGTCGACGGGCCGGCTTCCCTTTCGCGCATCATGGCGTCCCCGGCCGAAAGGACCCCCGGCCGGCCCACTTGCCTTGCATATCCGATCCGATGCGTTCTCCGTGCGCCTCTCATATTATGGACTTCAGTTAGGTTGGTGCAGGGATCGACAAGACCGGCCACCATCGTTGGCGTTACCTACACCTACGTACTCCATCCATCCCCTGCACATGCAGCATCCTGCTACGAACAAACCCATGCATGCAACTATGCTAGTTGTTTGCAAGGGATGTGCTTCATGCATCACTATATGTTAATAAGACTACACAAAGGAGACACCTTAATTAATTAGTGACACGAGTGCATTTACATATCGTCTCAGGATTGATTAAAGGAGGGTACGTCTCCCTGCACTGTGGGATCGGATGAGCTGGTGAATGCCTGAATGAGAACGACGACAAAGAGCATGCGTTGAGCCGTCAAAATCCAAGCCCAATGGAATAAAAAAATCGCCCTTTGCTTTGACTTGAGATAGATGCATGGGCCGGGATGATGAAATCGGTAGTGTGCCATACAGTGTAGACATATAGTAGCCCAACCCAGGATTAGGTGGACAAGATGGCCTATTACAATAATAGGTGGTAGGAGGAGGAGATGTGGGTACACTACATATAGCTTACTCAGTAGTACAATGTGATTGCTCCATGTAATGATAGTGTGAAGAAAACAGACCTAGCTCAACCGATGGAGATCATCATCATCATCATCAGAGTGTGGTGCTTGTTTAACATGCTTTTTCAGTGTCCTTGACTGCAGCAGCTAGCAGGATCGGAGAAAATAGATGAAGAAGAAGCAAGCAATTCGTCGTCCTGTCACCAATCATTAGGCTTCTGGGCCTTCTGGCCATCCAGTGGCCAGAGTGTGTGTAATCGTCAAGAACACACTTGGTGCCAGGCCGGCGAACTTTACCACCGTCGATAGCAGCAGCTAGGCTCTCTCCCTCTTTTGATTCCGCCAGCAACAATAATGCGAAGTACGTTCGTTTTTCACGTGAGATGGGTCAGTTTGCAACATAGTTCCTTGTCACTTTTGGTAGGGGAACAACGACAGGAACCGATCCATCGGTCGCCGCCGGGCCTGCTGGTCGCTTTCGAATCTACGTTCATATATGCAACAAGCAACATGTTATTTATATTTATATATGTACACTACTGTGTATATATTTCGACAGGTTAACTACGAGGTTGTCTTAATTTCCTTGGCACCTTGTGATTTGGTCTTACAATATATACTGTAAACATGGTCCAGGGAGGTTATTATTTGTAGATTCTGATGATGGAGTCATTATGTGTCGTTGTGATTACCAATTGGTTTCCTCATCAGTTTCAGGCTTTCGGCACACAGCTGAAATCAGCCCACCTATCTCAACCTATTCAAGAAAAAAAAAAAACATTTGCATCGCAAGCACATAAATCAGCACAGGAGACACAAGATTCTTTTAATTTTTCTTATGTGGAAACTAAATCCTACAAACACTACTACTACCGCATAAAGACCATCACAGAAGTATATCTTAGCGTGAAAAAAAGGATCTTAGCGTGCTCCACAAAATTTGGAAAAGGAAGTAAGGTGTGGTCATACACTCAATTACCTAGCAGGTTAGAGTACTCTCCAACTTGAATTTCGGTGCCTATTTTTCTTCTTTATTTATTAGTTCCTCTTAGATTGGTCACCTTTTTTTAGAAAACTAGGAAAATAAAAATTACAAATTTCTGTCTGTGGCTTGAATCGTGTGTGTGTGTGATGGTCCTCATCAAGATAATAACACTAGCTAGAGGCACATATTCATGAACATTATTTCTTAGCCTTGGACAACAAACAACAAGATTCCGAGCTGCTAGGGTTCGAATATGGGAGGATCTCGCGCCAAGATGCATGGTACAACAACTGATTGGAGGCACCAAGGGTGTGGATCTCCACCTAGCTTCTCAATCTTTGGAACCAAATCCTCTTGCTTGCAAGATCTCCTCTCTAGTCTTTTTTCCATCTTTTTCTCCTCGCTCTTGGAAACTCTTGTCTTGAGTCTTGACAGAAGGCTGAATTGTTGTCTTCCATATATAGAGCTCTTCAGTCTTCTCCTTCTCTTGTAAGCCAACACAAGAAGTGACAATCGTACCAACGGTTGGTCCACAGCTTTAGGCTACATTCTCTTCATGTGGGCCTATATACACATTCTTCTCCGATCCACGGTACGCATATGTGTTGTGCACATCAGTTCGTCCTCTTCATGCGTACTAACACGAAACTAGCTACTGAAGCCCTTACGAAATGTCTTGTCTGAAGTTCGGTCGCAACAAGCATGCGCAATGGCCATTTGTTTCCTTATACAGTACAAACAACACTATTGCGTGTTTGCACTGCACAGCACTACATACCTGGCCGGATTCTGAGAGTCTAAAGCAAGTCAATGCATTCAACCTATATACAAGTAAGCCCTTGTTTAGTTGGACCCCAAAGTCCAAAAAGTTGCTATAGTACCTGTCACATCGAATGTTTGCGGCCCGTGCATGGAGCATTAAATGTAGACGAAAAGAAAAACTAATTGCACAGTTTGGTGAGAAATTGCGAGACGAACATTTTAAGCCTAATTAGTCAATGTTTGGACACTATTTGCCAAATAAAAACGAAGGTGCTACAGTAGCCCCAAATTCTAAATTTCGCGAACTAAACAAGGGCTAATGTGAAGATGCATAAGTAGGTAGTACGATATACTTTTTTTTCAAGAACACGACTTCACGTGTATTTTATTAAGAAGAGGTAGTAAGATATACTGAGAAATATAATTGTTGATCACCGTATTATTGGTAGGGCTGCAGAAAGTGCCCACACAGCAGCATCCTTTGAAGTGCTACATTGCCCGTCTTCATGGAAATCATCATCTTAGCCTTTTAAGCTGGAGGACAAGGACCACATGTTTTGGACCATAAATCAAGAAGAGCCGACAGGTGAAGCGTGCAAATCCAAGTTCAACCATGAGTCTGACATGGTTATAAAAAATGTTGATGGATAGAGTCTCTCTGTAACCTACCATTTGCTTTGTTCCTTGACCAGCTGGTTTCTTCGCAGCCTTGATTTGTTGTGTTGTTCCTTGACCTGTGTGTCAAGCTAGGTCGGGGCGATGTAGCGGCATTAACCGCATCATGTAAAACTCGTCTACTCGTTCGCTTCTAAACCGTAAATCGTTTTTGCTTTTCTAGATACATAGATATATACTATGTCTAGATATACAATAAAAATTATGAATTAAAAACAAAACGACTTATAGTTTGAAACCGAGGAAGAACATTAATACACAAAGAAGCGCAACCCTACAGTGTTTTGGATAAATTTAAAACCATTTTGCTTTGTTTTCCAACATATATAACCCATTTTGTTATCGTGTTAAAAAAAAACGAATCTTAATTAGGTGTGTAGCTCTGTCAGCATATTTTATATACATACTTTTTCCTTAAATGGTCGTGTATATATATGTATATGTATGTTCCAAACCACCTGCAGTAATCGTATTAGCAGAGGTTCTTGGTAGTAGGTACATGTCACTCTTCTACCTACACTTTGAACACACTGGTAGTCTGGTACACATGTCACTCTTGTACCACCCCTGCACTTTCAAGACTCTATCTAAACTCTTATTAGCTTGGTGAATTCTTCGCCACTGTCCAATAGCATCCATCTACCGCCACCATGCATGGTCGCCGCTATCACCAAATTCCCCCATGCATGCATGCACGCACACATGCCGTGCGGTAAGAATAATTAACTTGAGCTTCTAGATTTCTGACTGCAGCTGCACGCAACTTTTCTCTGAAAACTTTTCGATGTATACACACACACACACACACACTCCATACGTGCATGGGTGCGTGACACACGTGACAACCCCTGGCATAAAAATTCTCGCTTACCTAGGCTATCATGGAGCAGTATAGTAACAAAAAGCTAGGTTAAAGGTATGGAGAAGAAACAAAACCCAGATCGTGGAAGATTTTAACACCAGGGATTGACCGCGACAAGGCGATAAAAGTACTCGTCCATGTGGCACGAGCTAGCCAGCAGGCAGCTGACACGAGCGGTGTCCGGTGTCGAAACATCCACAACAATATTTTCAACACCATGAGCAATGCTAAATATGCTCGCTCGCTCGATAAAGCTAGGTAGCAAAACTTGGTGGCCTGCCTTCACATCTCCTTTTTGGCCACCCTCTCTCCATGATATATCTCTATAAAACAGCTGGAGGGGCCAAAGGGGCCTGCCTTTTTCCCAACTATTTTCCTCTTGTCACGACACCAGAGAACGATTTCCATATAAATTAACAGCGCAGCAAAAAACTAATAATAAGGATTCTTTAGATCCTGTTTGGATCCATTGGTGCTAATATAGCTAAAAAGGTACAACTATTAGCTAGCTAATCATCAGTAGAGGTTGTTTGATTCTACTAGTGCTAATAGTTAACTAGCTAATAGCTAAAAAGCTACTGACTATTAGTGCTAATAGTTAACTAGCTAGTAGCTAAAAGGCTACTAACTAGTAGGTAGCTAATCATTCGTAGAGGCTGGCTATTTGGATCTAACTGCTAATAGGTGGTTGAATGAACTATTAGAGCCTGTCAGCACCCTTTCATCAACTAATGAACTAATTTTTAGCATCTACACTTGCTAATAGTAATCAAGTTTGGAGGCATGTGTTTGGATTTCTACATGCTAACTATTAGTACTAATGGGTCCAAACGAGTCTATATAAATCCTCACGGTAGTTAACAATTAATGCACCACACGAGCTAGCACTAGAAATGACAAATGAGATGAAATGATATCACACCTCACTGCACTAGAAAACCCAAAAGCGGTTTGTAATAATATAGCAAGCTATATAGCTTAGTTACAAATGGTAGATGCATGGACAATAATGTATATATATGTTCTCTACTAGCTAACTACCACGCTGTCCTTTAATCACAATGTCTTTTTTCCCCTCCGTTTCTTTGTGCTTACACACAGATGGACCACACTGCCACTGCACACCTCGAGCGAGCGAGCTCAAGCTCAGCTCACTTTGGAGTTTGGACGGACACGCATCAGCAACAGCTCCTGTACGTCTGTCCGGCCATAGATGTATGTCTCCCTAGGATTTATTCATGCACGTACGTACGTGTGTAGTATGTACGTACACGTGTGCGTCCTAGCGTGCAATACGTACGTACGGCGGCCATGCACTACGGGAGCACGGCGCACTAGCTAGGGCACGCACGCATGCAATAAGCACACACATGCATGCATGTTACTGGTCGAGTAGTTAGTGGTGCGGCATGCAAGCATGCATGCATGCATACGCCATGGATGTCGGGGCTTGCTGTTGGTCGGCAACTAGATCGACTAGACGTTGTTCATCGTCAAGTCCTCGTGCAACGCCGACACCGACCTCGCCAGGCTCCACAGGTCGCTGTCGACGGCGGCGGAAGCGTGCGCGGACGAGGAGGAGGAGAAGGTGGCGGCGGCGGCGGCGCTGGGCTCGACGTCGAAGAAGAAGGCCATGTTCTTGGACGCGTCGGAGAGGCCGTTGAGCTCGTAAGCGGCGAGCCGGTCCAGCGCGTCCCAGTCGGCGATCCCCGAGGCATCGGCGGCGGCGCCGTACTCGCACGCCCCCGGCGGGCTCGGGAGCAGCCCGCCGCCGCCGGCGTGCTCGAGGGGCGGGAGCTTCATGAACTTCCCGTAGAGGCCGCCGGCGGGGGCAGGACAAGCGGCGGTCGTCGTAGCAGCTGCTGCAGCAACGTGGTGGTGGTAATGATGGTCCAGCAGCGCCGGCTTGGTGTCCGGCTGCTTGCTGCCGCCGCCCATGTACTGCAGGATGTGGTCGAGCGCGTCGTCGCTGGCGGAGTGCTGCAGCATCGCCTGCGCCTGCTGCTTGTTGGAGTAGTCGCTGACGGTTACCGACGAGCAGTGGCTCGGGCTGCTCTCCATGGGCGCCGCCGCTGCTGCCATTTTGGATCCTGCTGCTGTCACGCCGCCGGCGCCGCTGCTCTGGCCGTGGTGCACGAGGTTCTTCTTCTTAAAAACTCTGCAGATCACCCACCCCTCCTGCTCCTGCGTTGCTTGGTCTCCCGCCGCGCCACGGATCTGCATGCACCAAGTTCACCAATTCATCAGCAAACATACATGAGATCGATCAATTTGCGTGAAAAAGAATAAAGCAAGACATATAAAGTCAATACTACAAGTATGAAGGGAGTCGCTATATTCCAGGTGGCTGAATTTTCAGGCCACGATCTTAAACAACCAATTAGTACAAAATCGACGGGACAAATCATGAGTCACAATTCATAATTTCTTATATAGTGAAACAATAACAAAATTACAATAGTCCGGCATTAAAATCAGGCAGCTAACATATACAGGGACTGAAGGGTTAATTCTCAGCATGCATGCAATTAGTTATCTGTCTAGATTATTACTGGCAATCTATAGTGGTGTGTGTGTGTGTGATGCTGCATGGTAAATTTGTTTTCCTTATAGGGTTAAAGGTTGGAAATCTGAAGCATCCAAAGCTGGATGGTCCATTTCTGCAAAAGGAGTTAGCTAGCTAGCTGCATGCTGCTCCAATATAATCCCGGTGGTACCACTACCACACTACCTAAATAAGCAGATAATAGCCTAGCTAGAACCACATGCAAGATATCGATCTGCATGATGATCACTCATTCTTTAGAGAGCCAGCCAGCTCAAAAGCTGCCTGCCCTCTCTGTCGTCGCCGTCGGTCCTCCTCAGCAGGGTTGACCACCGGAAAGGAAAAGACACTACACAGAATATACGGTACAGACACTTGTCTGTCGTATGCCCGTTGTCCACGAGTGCAGCTAGTGCAGGTACGCATCCTTGTGTGGAAGTCGTCGCTGCACCTGGACCTGGACCAGCAGGAAGCAGGCCATGCATTATCTCAGTCGTCACCAATCATGCACGTATGTACACACGCTTGTTTGGCAGTGGCCGTTCGTTAGAGATAGAGCACTGGATCAGCAGAGCAGTCGCCGTAGGTTAGCATGCAGGTCAGCAGGGGCAGGTGGTACAGCAGCATTCCCTTTCTGTGTGTGTCCTACACTCCTGATGCTGTCCCGGCCGGGGCCGGCGGCCGGCGGCGTGCGGTGGTGGTACAGGTACGGTACGGCCGTGTGTGGTTGGCTCGCCGGCCGCGTGCGTGCGTACGTGGGGCAGGCGTCGTCTGCGATCTTGCTGGTGGCGCGCGGATCGGGCTGTGTGTGCGTGGCCAGGCCAGGGCCGCCTGCCGCGCCCAATCCAACCACCCCGAGGCCAGGCCAGGCTGCAGCGGGCCGGCCGGGCTACCTAAGCTAATGGCTGGTCGTTCCTTGAAACGTACTGCAGCAGCACGAACCTACCCAACCTAGCCTCGTCCGTCCGTCCCCTTTCCTTTGCTGTGGTGACGACGACGACGACAGCGAGAGTGAAAGCAACACTCCCACTCGCGGGAGGGACATGCCTGCCCCATTTCCAACAACCAACCAATCAGCTTGGCAGCGCCATGGATCGCGACCTCAGCTACAGCGAGAGTGAAAGCGCCATGGGAGGGACATGACCACACACACACACTAGTCGTCGTCTTTCCCTCTCTCTCTAGCTACTACGCGTACGATCGAGAAGAAGCTAGCCTGCTTCTTCGTCCTCGTCGTGGCCGTCGCCGCCGTCGTGGTCACTTGAACAGTTGCATGCAAGTTCGTACGTACGTACGTACGTACACTCGTACAGGGACTAGCTAGCTACCTGCTAGATCAGATAGTAGTAGTACAAAGAGAGTAGTCGTAGTACGTACTGCGGTAGGAAGAGCAGGCGGCGGCGACGAGGTGTAGTAGGGATGATCGGCGGCGGCGGTGGCCGGGTGGTGCGCGGCACTACCGGCAGCGTCGGCGTCGAGCGCCGCCTCGAGGCGGTACTCGTGCATGATCCAGTCGGACTTCTGGCCGTGCGGGGCGCGGCCCTTGTAGAAGACGAGCGTCTTGCGCATGCCGATGCGGCGGGCGCCCGAGGCGTAGATGGCCTTGTCGCGGCCGGTGGCCTTCCAGAACCCGGCGGCGGTGGCGCGGTTCGTGCGCGTCCCCGTCGGGTACTTCTTGTCCTTGTGGCTGAAGAAGTACCAGTCGTTCTGGGGGCCAGAACCGATGCGGCACTTCTCTGCACAGAATCGGAGAGATGTCCGTCCATCAGCACAGACAGCAGGCGACCACCAGCTGCAAGCCTATGCATTGCCCAATGAGACACGTAAAGCACGCACCTTGGATGTCCCATGGCTCGAGCTTGTTGAGGTCGACGTCGCGGATGACGTCCAGGTCGATGCGCTCCGACGCCACCTTCTTCTTCAGATAGTAGGTCAGCAGCTCCTCCTCCGTCGGGTGGAACCGGAACCCCGGCGGCACCACCGACTGCCCGTTCACCGAGATGCTCATGATCGATCGATCGGCCACCAAGCAGCTATAGTGGCTAAGAGTATGAGGAACTAGCAACAAGGAAGAAGAGAAGAGAAGAAGAAGAATGGTCTGTCTGTGTGTAGTGTCAGAGTACGATGATTCAGACGTCGACTACCGCCATTTGATATATGGATGGCAGAAGAAGAAGAAGAAGAAGAAGAAGAAGAAGAAGAAGAAGAAGAAGAAGAAGAAGAAGAAGAAGAAGGAGCTAGCAGTAGTAGCAGGCAAAGGGAACGAATGATCGATGATGTGATTGTATTCGGCCGGAGCCGGAGCTGGTGATGGGGGCCGGGAAGCCGGGTACAAGAAAACAAGCTACAATGGAGGTGGTTATATACAGCTCCCGCTGACACCGCCTAGTGGGATTAGTTTCGCCAGGCTAGGGAAGTGCCACCAACCATGAGAGAGAGCAACCAAAGCTGTGGGACCCCGGCCGGCCAGCCATGGAACCGAGCAGAGAGAGGGAGCATGAAAGAAACGGAACAAGGAGAGGGAGGCCCGGCCGCGGCAGCGAGCGCAGAAGAGGAGCGGCGAAAGGCGAGCGGCCGCCATCGGCTGCCGTGACGCACGACCTTAAAAATATCTGGGAAAAGCACGCCTGACGCCCCGGCCGGGGTGAAATCTGCCCATAATGTCGGGCGCACAACAAAACCACCGCGGCAACGGCAACCACCACACACTGCTGCTGCAGTAACAACATCCATACCATTGGTGGCATTGGCAACAGCAACAGAAAGGGATATGCTGTGCTACCTCTTCCTTCCAGCTGGCCTACCTGTAGTTCCGGCTGTTTCAACTTTCAACTTTCAAGGTCTTTCCAAAAAAAAAAAAACTTTCAACTTTCAAGAGTACGGTTGATGATTTTGTAACATAAGTAGCAAAACAAGAAACAAGAGAGTGTGTGAATAAATATTAAAACCAGCTTCGGTTGCACTTGCAGCTAGCTGCTTCCGCTTGTTGCTGCTGGAGAGAGAGATGAAAAGAAAAGGGTTTAGAGCGTGTTTAGTTCTTCAAAGTTGGATAGTTGGGCTACTTTCGTTTTTATTTAGCAATTAGTGTTCAAATATGGACTAATTAGGCTCAAAACGTTCGTCTCGCAATTTCCCACCAAACTGTGCAATTAGTTTTTTTTCGTCTACATTTAATGCTCCATGCACGGGCCATAAACATTCGATGTGATAGGTACTGTAGCACTTTTTAGGATTTTGGGGTGAAACTAAACACGCGCTTATTATATAGTACTGGTTTTGGTTGCATTGCACTTTGATGGACAAAAAGATATATAGTACTGGTACGAACTAGTAGCATAGCTAGCAGGCTATGAGAGAATAAGCTACACACAACAAGCAAGCCAACAATAGCTTTTTGACTTATTGTTCAGGAAAACGATAAAAACGTATTTCTCTCACGCGCATATGCATGTTTTTGTTGCCGCGGTTAGTTCAGTTGTAGTGTTCATCAGTTAAATCTTTTTGTGCAAATTTGTCTCCCCCGTCTCTCTTTTTTCCATGATGTATGTGCAAAAGAGCGCAAGGAAATCGATGGGCCGGCGGGGACTCCATCGATCAATCAATAAAAGAAATAAATTATCCTTGACAGTAATCGCCCCCAGATTAGTCATCACACGTGAGAACAACAGGTGCTGACTTTTAACTTCCAATTATTATCTAGTAGTTAATAAATCCGCCAATTAATTGTGACTAAAAAAACATAGGGGCATTTGATCTTTGGCCCCGTTTAGATCCAAAAATTTTTGGGTTTTGGGTACTGTAGTACTTTCGTTTGTATTTGGTAATTAGTGTCTAATTATGGACTAATTATGTTTGAAAGTTTCGTCTCGCGATTTCTCACCCAACTGTGCAATTAATTTTTTTTTCGTCTACATTTAGTACTCCATGCATGTGCCGCAAGATTCGATGTGACGGGTACTGCGCAAAATTTTTTGGCTTTTGGAGGGAACTAAACGGGGCCTTTGTTGCACTGACATTTCGTGATGCACGGTTTTTATTGTTTGCAAGTTGTTGTGCTTACGTTTATTGCTTTATGGAAAATGGGAAAGATCCAACTACTTGATAATTGGGGAAACACTTGTTCATTTAGACTTTTTTTAGCCAGGAAGGCAAGAAGCCTAGCTGCATAAGGTCTCGTTCGGCTGGGTGGTTATTTGGGAATCATTCCCAGCCGAACGGTTTCTTCGAAAATTTGTATAGCATCGGAACCGTTCCACCGTTCCGGAAGAAACGAACGGAGCCTAATTAATTACTATATGGATTCAATCCGCATCGCTGCCCTGCTTCCATGCATACCTGACCTAGTATTATATATCTCCAAGCTAACACCAATAGTCTATAAATAAACAGGTGGCTGCAGCAATTCTTTTGACAAATTGGTCTGGTTGCCGTACGTGCATCATTGAAGGTTTCTTGTGTGTCACAGATTTATTAAACATCACGATGTATGATAGTAGTAGTACTCATTTTTTCTATTATCGAAAATGGACACTTGCTTGTATTTCACTGAAATTATATTATAAATAAAGCTAGTGGCTTGTTGTTATATCCTACTGGTAGTATTTGAATTGTTGTCGCTCATGCGCCATAGGGTTGAGTACTCATAGCCATAGGATCTAGAACCGTAGCTTGCAACATTGCTTGAGGACACTAAGTTATTCTTGAGATTTGGAAGTTCAAAAAAAAATTCTAAGAAAATAAATTGGAAAAGGCATGGGAAAGCATGCTAAGGAGGTTTAGCATGCGTTTGGTTCGAAGACGTGATGGGATGGGATGGACCGAAACTAGTTTTTAGGATGGAACGATTTCTCTTCTATGGTTGTTAAGAGGATGGAGTGGTCACAGTTTTCTGTTTGATACGAGGGATAAAGGGGAATGGGATGGATGGCGTATTCGACATCATTGTGCACTGTTTGTAATTAATGAGACCCATGTATTAATCTCTAGACCACATTATTTCTCTTTTATATACAAAAAAACTCCTTCCATGGCCCAGGTGGCATCGCTGTCGCGCCCCCACGCGGGCCATGCACGAGCTCACTGGAGCGCTCCACCGCCCTATGCAGGAGCTCGACGACGGGGAGGATGAGGACGCCTCAACCGCAAGCTCCGAGATGGAGACCTCAAGAACTCCGGTGTCACGTGGGAGCTCGCCGTCTGCATGATGTCCGCCTGATAAGATCTGGTCCCATGACCTACAGTCATCTTGTCTACCAATGACCCTGCTCGGCACGGCCACCGCTACGCCCAATGCTGACCACACCTACCCTACTCAACCCGTTCGTCACCTTTGCCTTGGCCTCGGCCACTCGACCGAGAGAGACAGACACGCAACGACGTGGATAAGGGACGAGGTTGTCCCCTCGATTTGTAGGGATGGGATGACCCCAGATCTGGAGGAATATTTCCTCTAGGGACGGTCCGATCCTATATCATCCCCATATGGAACACCACGAAAGACAGTCTCACCCTAACCTATCCCCCGTCGTCCTCCCAACCAAAGACTTGTAGGTTTTGAGTATGGTTGAAAGTTGTAAGTTGAAATTTGGAAAAGTCAAATCTCTATGGTGCAACCTTCTTAATAAATTTGGTTTGGAAACCTTTTTTTGTAACTACTTCGGATCAAGTGAGGATTTATCATGAGAAAACCAAGGTGGAGCTAGGAGTGGAAGTGATGGACAATGACGGGTTTTTTTAACTGTAGCTTGAGGTTGATTCTTTTTTGCTCAAAAACCTTCTAAGTTGGGTTGCTAGATTAGACTGAAAATTTCTGATGAGAAGGCGAGGGTGGATCGATCTAAGGTAGATGGGGATGGCTTTTCTGTGTGATGTTTCAAAAAAATGCTTGAAACCTTAAAAATTTGGGTTGGAAACTTCAAAAGTTTAGTGTTTGAGTAAGCTTGGAAATTGCAATGTGAAATTTGGAAAAATTTAAGTTGGGTTAATTTGGAAGCCTTTTTGTTAGCTCGGTGTATTGAGAATTTCTAAGGCCAAGGTGTAGGTGGCTGGTGGATAGGTAGGGTTCTTTTTGGAATAGTAAGTTGAGAACAATGATTTCTTTTTTGCTCAAAACCTTCTAATAAGTTGCGTTGAAAACTTTTCTCTCTAGTTTGGATTGAAAATATCTCATGAGAGGGCCAAGGTGGAGCAAAGGTGCAGAGAGATAGACACAAGCAAAGCTTATTAATTTGTTGTGACATTGTATTGCGATACTTGGAAAAAAAAATGCTTTGAAACCTTCAGAAGGTACTAGGTTGGAAACTTTTCACTAGTTCAGATTGGAAAATTCTCATGAGAGAGGCAAGGTAGAGATAGTAGTGGAGCCGTGGAGGTGGATAGACAATTAATGAGGAATATATTTTTTTTTTAAATTGCAGTGTGATATTAGGAAATTGTTGGCTTGAAATTTCCTGCTACTGGGTTATTTTCTGCTAGTAGGAATTGAAAGTTTCTTTTGATGGAAAAGATCAAGGTGGAGCTAAGTTGAGGTAGATGTACAAGGAGGAATTTCTTGAAAAAAAAAATATAAGGTGTGATTTGTATTTTGAACTTGGTTTTGAAGTAAAAATTTTGAACTCGCAACTAGGAGTGGGTGTGGACACATGGACAGGGAGGAACCTTTTTTTTTAATTGTAAGGTGGAATTTGATTTTTTTTTTTTTTTGCCAAGTCCTCCTTATAATTATAAATTTGGGTTTCAAATCGAACTTTCCCACTGGTTCATGCATGTTGAAAATTCCTCATCATAGTTAGTTATTGGCCCCGTTCGGATGGTATGGTTCTGGAAGAATTTAGATGGTTTAGAGGAATTCTGGAGAAATTTATGAGAGAAAAACACTGTTTCAGATGAAAAAAGAAGCAGATCAAGTTAGGTTTAAAGGCACGCGAACGGGGCCATTGTTCCCAACTTCGAAACTTCCCTTGTGGATGCCGAGGATACCGATCGACCTCGACCGCTGCCGCTGTAGTCATCATCAGATCAGTGCACCACACACAGAGTCACAAAGAGACACACGCTGACACGCACGCACACGGAGCGGGCGGGCGCACCCATGCCGCCATGCATGCATGTACGCTTGCGGCTTGCCCATCATCATCATCTACATGGTGACAAGCGACCGGATCACTGGAACGATCGGCGATCCGGCGCGAGGCTAGCTGCCGGCTGGCATCACCCGACCGCCTGGGCCCGACCGTCAGCGGGCCGGGGCTCGCGTCGCCGTCCCCCGGCGTCCGTGCACACACTGCACCCCTCCGACGATCCGGTCGACCATGGGCGGCCGTCGCTGTCGCCTTTTGCGCGCCATATCCCGCGCCGTCGTCCTCAGCCGGGATCGCGTGGATCAAACAGTTGCCCGCGCGCGCTCGCAAGTCGCCCGTCACCGCAACCGGCCGGCCAGCTGGACACCGGTCGGACGGTCGACGTGCGCCCCGCAGGCGCGCGCGTCGGCATGGCAGCACGGTGCGTGGATCGGAGATCGAGAACGAATTAACCAACCGGCCGCGGATCGGAGGCGGGCGACGCAGACGCGGACGCGCACGCGCACGCGCCAGCAGCCGGACCGGGCGCCCGACGACGACGAGGCTGTTGCTAGCTAGCTCGATCGGCAGGCGAGGCTTGTGCGAGAAGCCGTCCTAGGCATGTAGCTCCCCGACGTGTTTGGACTTTGGAGGCACGTCAATTTTCGCGCCGCGTACGTGTTCTCTCGGTCGGTCGCTCGCTCCGGGGCGCGATAGGGGTTAGCTCGATCGCCGCCGCTTGTCCGACCGACCTGACGCCACCGCCGATCGACGACGAAACAAACCGCATTATCCTGCTGCTGACCGCTAGGTCTCAGCAACTCTCACGCGCCATTTCACTCACTCATCGTCTCGACGGTCATATAGCGAGCGAGCTCCATTGCTGGTGGATCCATCCATTTCTGTGTGGTTCTACTACTGCTTCCAAAAGAGAGCACCATGAAGAAGCTGACCAATTCGTTCAGAGGTCCGATCTAATAGTAAACACTACTGGACGCAGGGTCTTTGCCGAGGGCCTGAAGCCCTCGGCAAAGGCTCTTCAACCGTCGGCGAAGGATTTGCCGAGGGCAGTCCTCGGTGAAGAACCCTCGGGAAAAAAAACGTCGGCGAAGGACTCTTTGCCGAGGGCCTTTTATCGGGCACTCGGCAAAGTATTTGCCGAGGGCTAACGGCGACCCTCGGCAAAGTAAAGTAGCCGTTAGGTACGCGGTTATTTTCCACGGCTTCTTTGCCGAGGGCTGACATACAGGCCCTCGGCAAAGACCTATTTTCTTTTTTTTTTCTCGGAATTTCTTTGCCGAGAGCTATATCTAAGGCCCTCGGCAAAGAGCTACGTTTTTATTTTTGTCTCGGAATTTCTTTACCGAGGGCTGTGTTCAAAACCCTCGGCAAAGACCTACTTTTTAATTTTTCCTGGGAATTTCTTTGCCGAGGGCTATGGTTAAGGCCCTCGGCAAAGACCTGTTTTTAATTTTTCCTGGGATTTTCTTTGCCGAGGGCTATGGTCAAGGCCCTCGGCAAAGACCAGTGAAAATTTTCAGCATCCCACCTGTTTCTTGCTTTCCATGCAAAATATATATATATATATATTCAACAGCAGAAATATCCCACAAATATCACAATCATCACATATATCTCACAAATATCACATATATCTCACAGATATCACATGTATCATCACAAGTCCAAATTCAACAATTCCATAAGTCCACAATCTAACTCAAGTGTCAAGTCCACAAGTTCAAATCCGACTGAGGCTGGCCAACCTCTCCAACCGTCTGGCCTCTGCGTCACCAACCTTCCCAACCGTCTGGCCTCTGCGTCGAGGGTGGTGTAACGAAGCCTCCAGAATCAGGTGACGCACGAGGGGGGTTATTGGAACCCGCCGACTGAGGCTGCACAAACAATTATATGCTTATGTGAGATTGCAGTAATTATTCTAGGACTACAGTTTTAGTATTTAGACAGAAACCTATCAAAATTTTTATAGCTAGTGTTGTCTGGGTTTCTATGTCATACAAGCAAATCAGTAGCTAGTGTTCTCTGGGTTTCTATGTCACACAAGCGAGAAGTGAACTTTAACGCTTACAGGAGTAGCTGCAAACGCGTGCGGCACCTGAGGCGGAGGAGCTGACATCTGCACAGGCACACCCGTCTTCTGCCCAAGAGCTTGCATGATTTGCATCATTTCTGCAATCCTGACCTCCTGGGCCTGCCGAGCGGCCTGCTCAGCCTCCAGCCGAGCAGTGAGGGCCGTGATCTGCGCCGTCTTCTCGTTGTTCTGGGCCTGCAATATTGCACTCCAATATTTCAGTAATGCAAAACTAACTCAAGTGTGAGAATATTAATTTACGACGAGTAAAACAATAATTACCTCGAGCGCATCGACCCGCTGCAGTGTCGGAGTAGGCCGTGAGCGTATGGGCTGGCTGGAACTCGTGCTCTGTGCTCGGAGCTGGCTCAGAGTGGGAACAGTGGTGGGGTCGATGGCGGCGTTCGCAATCCACGTCCGGCCGTGCTTCCTGCCGCCACCGAGCCTCATGATGGCCTCGGCATCAATGGGCTCGGTGCGGACGTCGTACTCTGGCCCGTGCCGCTGCTGTACCGCCGACGTGTACTCCTGGACTTTAGTGTACACGTTAGGGTCGGAGTATGCCTCGTGAGGGGCAGCCGGGTCCCAGGTGACGTCGCCGGCCACCCTGGTCTGGTGGGACATAGCCCACGCCGTGAACATCGAGACATCCTCGTCCGGGTGCGCAGCCTCCTGCGAGAAAGGCGGCAGGTGGTGAGCAATCAGGCATACGTTAAGCGTGAAACTAAATAGAAGAAAAATCACTTACATATGCCGATTTGAATCCGGGGAGACTCCTGCTGCCTTGATGGTGAGTGGCAGCTGGCCTGAGCATACGCAGTGCCCGCTGAGACTCGTGCTTCTCTATGTAGGCCGGCGTAAACCACCTAGCCACGATCATTGTCCAGGCATCGGCATGCGCTCGGCACCACCAGGGAATCACCTACATGTCAACGAGTGTTTGACATATATGAAGATGAAATTGAACATATTTAATTCAAAAACAAAACAATATCAATGTTATTCATGTACCTCAAGGTACTGCTCCTGGGTCAGCGTCATCTGTCGAGCCTCCCTCTTGGTGACTGTCATTCTACGAGCCGACGCGTAGTAGTCTATGTGGGCCTGGACGCGCGCCTCATAAAACATGTCGGTGACATACTTCCTACAGGCTGCATGCGCCACATGATCAGCGAGGCCCTCGGTTCCTTCTTCGGCCCTGAAAAACCTCTGCATAAAAGATGATATATCCAATCGTTATTTGAAAAAAAATAGAATTCAATGTGAAGGATTGATTAATGTTGTGCGAGAGGAACTTACCCAAAACTCAGCAAGTATCCGCTCCTGCTTGTTGCGGTACTGGTCGTCCTCGCCCAGGGCGTACCTCTCCCACGTGTAGGCTGGCTCTCGGGCCTCCGACGGCAACTCCACAATGCCGGGGAACCACTTCCGACACAACACACCCAAGACGGTCGCGGGAGAGCGCAGAGGAGTACCTGACAACACCTCCCAAGCCCTGCACAAGTAAGAAGAAAATTTATCAGTTTCTCTTTCGATTTCAAACATATCATATGAAGTAGTTGTGATATCATTTATATTTACTTACTTGGGCGGCACAGGGCGAAGCACTAGACGGTTCTGAGGAAGCGGAAACGAAGGGAGCTTCGCCGGGCCTCGCTGGTAGACACCCGACGCCTCGCCTCCCTCGTCCTCGGGCGCCGCACCCTGCTCCTCCTCGACCTCCTCCTCCTCCTCCGTCGGTGGCACGGGCTCAGGGGGCTGAGTCCGCTGCCTCCTACCACTGCCTCCTGTCGTCTGCCTCCCCCTCCTCCCGCGGCCTCTTGCCGTTGTCCCTCGTCCTCCCGCTGCCTCCTGCAACTGTCCCTCGCCTGCCTCCCCCTCCTCCGGCGGCCTCCTCGCGTAAGCCGAGGGTGTGTCACGTCGTGGCCGGCTACTCGCCATCTTTGATCAATCACCTGCACGCACGAAGAATGAACAAGACTTGTTAGTACACATATTAGAGACTGAAAATAAATAAACAAAATATAAATGAAAATAAATAAACAAGACATAGTATTACATGTATTACGAATAATCTTCATGATTGGGATTATAGGTCTCGTCATCACTGTCAACATTATCCAAATAGGCAACACTATCCGAGGGTTCTATGTTATCGTCCTCGTCACTTGCTACAAGTAATCGCTCAAGCATTTGTATGTCCTTGGCATTTTGCACCACATCTCCATCGTCCTCGTCATCAACTGTTTCGTTGTCTACTTCCATTTCGAGGGCCTCGGGTAGGACTATCTGAAGCGTCCCCGGTAGCCCATCTTCCTGATAGAACTCTCCATCATATGTGTTTGTGTTAAAGTTGTAATCGTCATCGTTAGGGGTTGGTAGTTTGCCGTGTGGAGAAACCTGGTGCACAATAGCCCAACCCTGAAGCTCCTGTTTGGCTTGGTTGGCATATCTCGTGTAATACACCTGCACGGCCTGTTGAGCCACAATGTAGATGTCTTTTCCCGGATAAACGGAATCTTCTCGCACCTCGACTAGCCCAAGATGAGGGGTCAGTCTCGTTTCGCGAGGATTGAACCAATGGCATTTGAACATGACAGGTTTAAGAGGTTTGTCACCATCAAATTCTAGTTGGTAGATCTCCTCAACTCTTCCATGGTAGTCGAGACCATCAGTGCCAGGCGTACAAACTCCGCTATTTGTGGTTTTCCGATTGGGCCGGGTTTGCTCGTATCTTGTTGTGTGGAAACGATAACCATTCACGTCATATCCGGTAAATGACTTCACCCTAGCTTGGCAGCCGTTCGCAACTTGTTTCAACTCATCACTCATGGACGAATCGGTCTGGGCCTGCAAGCTCAAACATGATAGATCGTTATATTCGAATATCGAATGTACAAGCTAAATTGGACATTACCTTTCGTTTAAACCAAGAAATGAAATCAGGCCTATCCGCTCCCGCGCCCCGCGATAGAAGGGTGTCTTGTTCCTGCGGGGTAGGATCCCTAGGTTCATGCCAGGATTCACGAACAAATTCCCTGTTGGAGCGAGAATCAATAGGGTTGGACGTTGAATAGTAACGACGTATTGAAACAAGATCATTGAGAACTTACTTGATGAAAGGTTGCACCTCAGTAACGTTATTCAACACGTATAACATGATACTGCGCCACTCTTTATTTGTCAAGATCATAACGGTCGATCCACTTGTGCTACCGAGTTGTCCTTGGAAAAGGCCGAGGGTCGATTCATTTTCATCAGCATTGTAACGAGGGAGTGGATTTTGATTGCTAGGAAGGTTCGGCTTGTAGTACAGCGTTGTGAAGTAGGCCACCTCCTCCCGCAGGTATGCCTCTGCAACGGAAGCCTCAATTCTGGCTTTATTTGTACATTTCTTGCGAACAGTCTTTAGTCCTCTCTCGACTGGAAAGCACCAACGAAACTGCACAGGCCCCCCCAAACGTACTTCAGTGGGAAGGTGCACGATCAGATGCTGCATCGACAAGAAAAAGCCGGGTGGGAAGATCTTCTCTAGCTTACAGACCAACACAGGTGCCACCTTTTCCAATTCCATAGCGATGTTCCGAGATATCTCCTTAGCACACAGCAGGCGAAAGAAATAGCTCAACTCTGCCAACACTTTCCAGACATGCTCAGGGACGTAGCCTCGGACCATTGCAGGGAGAAGCCGCTCAATCCATATATGGTAGTCATGACTCTTCATCCCGTTGACTCGCAAAGTGCCTAAGTTCACTCCCCTGCTCAGATTAGCGGCATAGCCATCTGGGAACATCAAGTTCTTGATCCATTGAAGTACTTCCCTCCTGGCATCTATTTTCAAGACGAAATCCACCTTAGGCTTTTTCCACTTCTTGTTTCGACCACTAGGAGGTTGCATCTCTTGTTTTTTCCTATCGCACAACGTCGCCAGGTCCACTCTAGCCTTAACATTGTCCTTAGATTTCTCTGTATTCATGAGAGTTGCCCAAAGTGCCTCGGCGATATTCTTTTCGGTGTGCATTACATCAATGTTATGTGGCAGAAGAAGGTCATCGAAATAGGGTAGCCTAGTCAAGCCGGACTTATGAGTCCACATATGTTCCTCACCATAACCCACAAAACCACCTCCTTCGTTGGGCACGAGAGCATCTATCTGAGCATGAACCTCGGCACCACTACTAATGTGGGGTTTAGGGTCTGTCACTGCAGCACCTTTTGTAAAGTTCTTGATGTCTTGTCTGAATGGATGTTCAGAAGGGAGGAATTGACGATGTTTGTCGAACGACGAATACTTGCCACCCTTTTTCAACCAAATAAACCTCACAGCTTTCTTGCATACTAGGCACGGGAACTTCCCGTGAACACACCAGGCGCAGAATAACCCATACGCCAGGAAATCATGCAGAGAGTAGTGATACCAAACGTACATTTTGAAGCTTGACCTTGTAGCTCGGTCGTATGTCCATATCCCTCCCCAAGCTTTTATCAATTCGTCAATCACAGGCTCCATGAACACTCCCATATTACTTCCTGGGTGTCCAGGAATTATCAACGACAAAAATACGTTCTGTCGTTGGAAGGCGATGCCAGGGGGGAGGTTGAGAGGGATAGTGAACACAGGCCAACATGTGTATGGGGAAGACATCAATCCATAAGGATTGAATCCATCTGTTGCGAAGGCGACACGTACATTCCGAGCCTCAGCTGCTTTCTCAGGATGTCGATCATTAAAGTACTGCCATGCTTCAGCATCGGATGGATGAACCATCTTGTCTGGATTGTACCGCTTGCCATTCTTGTGCCATGTCATCTGTTTCGCAGTTTCCTCGGTCATGAAAAGTCGTTGGATCCTCGCTATGAAAGGAAGGTGACGTAAGACTCTCGCGGGGATCGTAAGCTGCACCTTTTGGCCATCACCAGATACTACCTCTAGGTATCTGGAGGATCCACACTTCGGACAGTACTTTACATGCTCGTGTTCTTTCCAAAATAGGACACACCCTTTTGGACAACAATGTATCTTATCATATGGCATCTTGAGCGCACGAAGGAGTTTTTCTGACTCGTACAAGTTGGGGGGCAGAATGTGGTTCTTCGGTAGCATGGTGCCAAACACAGTCAACATCTTATCGAAGCCTTCTCGACTCAGGTTTAACTCGGCCTTCAGCCCCATCACACGCCCAATGGCATCCAGCTGAGAAATATTTGTATGCTCGTGAAGGGGTTTAGACGCCGAGTCCAACATTTTGTAGAAGGCTTCTACGTTTGCCTCCATCTCCTCCTTGTCACGTCCTTCAGCGAACTGAGCTTGGTGAGCGTCATCTATCATGTCTGCTACCCCAGCATCATCATCAAAAGGCTCGAGACGTGGTCTCACCACCTCCTCTCTGATACGATCGGCTTCACCATGGTAGATCCACCGGTGGTAGCCCGGCGTATAACCATGGTACACAAGATGTTTACCCATGGTCTGCTTGTCCACCCTTCTCCTGTTGTCACAGTGGCTGCACGGACACCAAACTAGAGAATGCCCTTTAGCTACACCCTCGCCAAATGCATGTTTCAAGAAGTCATCTGTCCTCTTCACCCAATCCACGTCGTAATCGTTTCGACTTCTTCGCCCCGTGTACATCCACTGACGGTCCTCCATCCTTTGACAAATACATCACCGAGTAACGTAACCATCAACTGCACCTAGCCGGTGTTCCTACTGTCTAATAGGTGAGGATAGATCCTAATCCCACCCGCGTATGCGTAGATGAGGTCAGTTTCCATGCTCCGCTCCTATCCGAGACAGAATTTCGGCAGCACCTCTCCGATGTTCTCCCAATACACGTCCTGCAAAGAAGTTTGTGTATTCGGAGAACAATGGGGAGGTGCTGCCGAAATTCTGGCTCCGATCGGAGCGGAGCATGGAAACTGACCTCATCTACGCATACGCGGGCTGTCCAAAAAACGTGGACAATCCGAAACAGATACGGTCAGATACACACGGTGATCTGCATGCCTCCAACCGTATCTCTTTCGGACGGGAGACGCCTAACTGGTTTACGCAGTCTACGACAAAGATACAGGAGTAGAGGTTGTTTATACCTAAGGTGGCGGTGGAGACAGGGTAGCGGGGCAGTGGCGAGTCGGGGCAGTGGAGAGTCGCAGCGCCGACGAGGACAATCGACTACTCTGAAGCTCCTTTGACGTCCTTTGCTCTGCAAAAAAAAAGGGTATAAGTTAAAAATTTCGGCAGAACCTCCCCTGTACGGGGAGGTTTCCAAAACCTGCAAAAAAAATCGGCTCGATGGCCAACACCCACATTCACGGCACAAAGGCCGACACATCAACAATGGGAGGCACGAAGGCCATCCACATCAAAAAACGGCGCGATGGCCGACAACCCATGGTTTTACCTTCTACTCGACCGAGGGACGGGGAAGTGAAGGTGACGGCAAGGTCGTCCAGACGAGGCCGTTATCCAGAACCACCTGCATTGCATGCCCAAGTAATTGCTTCAAAACATGACCCGCTTAGACAGTGAATAAAACAAGTGCAACTGCAGAAAAGTACTGAACCAGTAAATCCTAAATTTACACGCTCTACTGAACAATGTGTTCATCAGCGTACTTTCATTTCGTTAATTATCATGCCAATAATCAAACACCTACTTGTAACGGTTAGCTAGATTAATCATAATGAAAGGCAGTACATCATAATGAACAGAGTGCAAGAACCAAGAAGACGTCAAGGTGACCGGCAGGTTGGCCGCAAGGAGGCACACGTGTTTGTGCCCCTGTGCAGTAGGGGGCTACCTAGGCTAGGCGGCGAGGGTCATGTTCTTGTCCCAATGAAAGCGCCATCTTTGTATTTGGCTTCTATGGGAACTGGACCATCCAACACTAGGTGGAGGGCTCGAGGCCAAACACCATTGGAGGCTCAGCGTTAGATGGACCGACGGACAAACACAACAACAATCACATCGTCAATGTCTACTATAACATTTGATATTTTTATATAATAAAAAATATCAACATTTTCATTTATATCTCCAACTACAGGGATGGATTTCCCACGCCCCCTCCATCCAAGTGCAGGATCCAGGACCAAAATCTAGGAGGGGCGGAGTAAAACGACCAATTTGGACTGCGCTGGCCGAATCCGCACTCGTCTAAGATTGAAACGGGCACTTACCTCCTACTGAGGCATCGCAGAGCAGAGGCCACGGGATCTGACTGAGACCCCCCCCCAGAAGGAAACGACTCGCGACAACCACGCACACACGCGCTGCGTCTGGGCGGCGAGGCGAGCAGGCAGCCGCCGGGCGCCGTACTGCCTGCCGCGCGCGGTGCGTAAGGCGAGCCCCGCGTGCGTGTCACCGCCGGCGCCGCGGAGGGGAGGGGAGGGGAGGGGAGGAGGAGAGGGGTTGCGGTTACCTGCGCCTGCGCTTGCTGGCGGGCGGGCCTCTCCGCGCCCGCGGTTGTTGCTCCGGCGAAGCGGAACGGCGCTGCTCCTCCTCCGGCGTCCCGATCGTTTGGGTCCCCCTCCTCCCGTTGGCTCCTCGCGGTGTGGCGTGCGCGGCGGCGGCCTGCGCGGCGGCGGCGGGCAAGCGCGCGGCGGCGGCGTCCTCGCGGCGGCCGAGCGCGCGGTGGCGTGCGCGGCGGCGGCGGCGGCTGACCAGCGGCAGTGGCGGCTCGGGCGGGCGCGGCTTGGGATAAGGCCGCCCGCCCGGCCGTTCCCTTTTTTATATGGGGGCCCTCTTTGCCGAGGGCCTAGATCCAGAGCCCTCGGCAAAGATTTTTTTATTTTTTTATTTAATTTCTTTGCCGAGGGCCAACATCCAAGGCCCTCGGCAAAGATGTTTTCTTTTTTATTTCCGCCGGCGCCATCCCGTTCAAAATATTTGCCGAGGGCCTGTACAACGGGCCCTCGGCAAAGAGTTTTATTTTTTTATTTCCAAATTCTTTGCCGAGGGCCTAACGCCGAGCCCTCGGCAAAGGCTGACGGCCGGTGCCGCCGTCACGCTCGGCCGAGGTCGCCGAGAGGCGGTACTGTGCCGAGGGCCCGACCCTCGGCAAAGGTGGGCCTTTGCCGTGGGTCGTTGATTGCCGAGGGTCGGGCCCTCGGCGAACGAGCCGTTGCCGAGGGCTAAGATTCGCCGAGGGCGGCCCTCGGCAAAGAAACGATTTGCCGAGTGCCCGAAATCAGGCCCTCGGCAAAGTCTTTTGCCCTCGGCAATGTTGCTGTTTCCAGTAGTGAAAATCTGCGTCACGCACAGTATCATCATCATCTACTAGCTAGTACGTACGGAGTATCATAAGGTTTAACTTATTGCTTGCTTGTTCAGTCGTTGTTCTTCTTTGACGGGCCTGCCTTCCTGCCTGCCTGCCTGCCAGTAGCCAGCGAGCTCTAGGCGTTAGTAGTAGGTCGGTAGCTAGCTAGCCTACTCCTCCTCCTAGCTAGCTCTAGCAAGCTAGACATCACTGTACGCGCACGACTTGATTAACAGTGGGATTAACGCGTGATTAGACGCGGATTAGTTTGACGGGGTGTGTGTACTGCCGGGCTGTACGAGCGATGGGGAACGCCGAGTTGTGTCGCCCAGGGAGTGGCCGGAGCTAGCGGTGGTCGGGGCGGGCGTGATGCGGCCGCCGGCGGGCCTCACGTAGCGTTCGACGGACGGGCGACGAGACGGGTTTTATCTCACTTTCACCTCTCTCCGTGCATGTCCGATCAATCTAATTAATTAACGCGAGCGCGCCTAGCTGACTAGCTAATAGCTCCGTCGATTGATTTAACTGCCATAAGGGCGGAAATAATAAGCTAAAAAAAACATTCAGTCCTGCGATCGATCTGAACGCCGATGGCGACGGCGAGCCAACGCCGATGGCTGCCCGTTTACTTCCACTATTCAGTTTGGTTAATCATTTGTCTGCTTTTCGCGATCTTGTATAAATACCCCGTGCCTCCTAAAAATGATGCAATTCTAACAAGTCAATCCATCTCAACTTTAAAATTTTAAATAAATATATTACAAATAATAATGCTATTTATGATACCAATTAAATATAAAAAATATTATTATTTATGACACCAAACAATTATAATTAGACTTATTATAAAATATATTTTTATAATATGACTATTCGGGTCATAAATGTCAGTTCTATAAACTAATTAGTTAAATGGAAGCAAGTTTGACTTAATCTAAATCCAGAATTGCATCCTTTTTAGTTGGAAGTAGTATAAGTTTATTCACGTAAAAAAAACTTACACTACCTCCATATGGACAAGAAACGCTTCCTGTCCCCTTTGTCGGCATGCCTTGGGGATGGCACACCATATCATTGTAGAATATCGTTATTCCATGCGCATCTAGAGTTGCATCGCCATCTGGCTATGCCTGCCTCAGCTTGAGCCACAGGAGTGGCCCTTTTGCCCTCTGTCAAGGATGGGTGGATGATTGTTGTTGCCTGGGGTCCCACTGAAGGGTCTCCGCTCCCCTCTTGCTTCTAGTAATTTTGGAGATTTGGATAGAGAGAAAATCACGCATATTTCAACGAAATGAGTCATCGCCACTAGACCTCGTCCAAAAAATCAAAGAAGAAGCGAGAACTTGGGGTTTCACGTACTAGTGCAAAGTTTTTGACACGGCCTTGATTATGGGCACCTAGTTTCCTTTCCTATGGTATGTCGTCTTGTGTCTTAGTTTTATCCCTGTAGTTGGTCTCCTAGGGCTGCCTACTAGTATTTTCCTGCTGTATTAATCGAATTGCTGCACAGTCTCGTGCTTGTTTGTTCATAAAAGAATAAGTTTATCCATACTACATTTTGATGGGTTTATATATTTACAAAAGAATGAAATATCACGGGTCTCTATACTTTTCTCGCATTCTCGTCTGGGTCATGAACTCTCAAAGTGATTATCTGAATCGTTCAGTTTTCAGTCTCTAGAAAATTACTGGTACGATCAAAGGAAGCACTATCTGGACGTGTTGATGGACGACTGATTGTACGTGACGACTACTGCAGCAGCATCGGCAGTGGTTATAAGAGGAATAAATATTTTTTGACAGATGGGTGGATCATCAGTCGACGATATAGTATCGATCTAGCTACAACAGATTGCAAGAGTCAAAGGTAGGATGTCGTCGTGGATGACATGACGGAGGTTTCTTTTTTCCATTCCAGAAAGGTGAGGATTCGACGGATGATCGTCTCGACTACCGGCCGGTGGATTCGACCGCCCGACCGATTGACGCGGAAAGTTACGCTTTCATTTCTCGCAAGTATTTTACTGAGGGGTTACTATCCGCCCATTAACTCACCGACGACTGTAGTCGGCACGTAGCGCTCCGTGCGAGCGTAGATTCCGTCGTCCCATGATATTTGTTAGAAAAAGATATGATGTGCTAGGATATTTTTCTCCTTTATCACACTAAGACTAAATCCTGTTTGGATCAACTAAAATAAATTGATCCAAACAACCCAGCTGCTTATAGTCCAATTTAGACTTTATTTTGAACTATTCAACCACCCACTCCAGCTATTGCAGCTTATAAAAAAAATAATTGATCCAAGTAAAGCCTAAGATCTGTGATCTAAGACCTTTTTACCAGCAAATGTCTCTTACGATAGCTGTAATTTGCAATGCGTGGTGGTCTCTCCTAGAGTTTAACCCCGTTACATGAGACAATGGGACAATGGTGGGTGAAGATAGTGTTATCCTAAAAAAAATACGAATAATCAGTTAAAGGGCAATTTTTTATTTTTTATATTGTGGCCCGAGTAATGGAGTTAAAAAAAAAGTCTAAATGGTTTTGTGTACTATTACCAATATATACATATTTATGCATATAAATATCAAATATGCTAGTAATGAAGTATACACATTTAGGCATGTAAAGTATTCTAGCAGATATAAAAGAATTTGAGGAAGGAAACTAAATCCCTCCAAACACCATATATATTTTGTTACGTGGAGATCCTTTTAATGACTAAACGGTGAATTAAATGGATGTCTAATCTGTACGTCTAATCGTCTCTAGCTACCTCCGTTCCGTTTAGAACTTCTCTTCCCGTTTTCTGTTTAAACAGTGAAGCCATTTTTAATAGGTGGTTAGCGGAGAATACATCTATCATATCCAGCCCCTGAGCCAAGAAGACTCCGTGAAGTTGTAACCTCAGCATGCCAAATGCCCCAGTGTCGACTACAAAATAGCAATGAAGAGTACCCTAAGAAAATATGGCGGGCTGCCATTGGCGATCGTTAGCATCGCTAGCTTTCTAGCAGGCTACACGTCTTCAGAGAGCAAAGAGAAGTGCGAAACAATATGCAGACCCATGGGTTCGCAGATGGAGATGCACCCTACCCTTGAGGGCATGAGTTGGGTAATTACGCTCAGCTAAAACCACCTGCCTTTATGAACTCAAGTCTTGCATGATGTACCTTAGTATCTTCCCTGAGCACTATGCGATAAGGAAGGGCCGACTTCTACATAGATGAATCATAAAAGGATTGGTCGCCGAGAAACGGGAGCTGACCATGCTGGAGGTTGCCAAATCCTACTTCGACGAGTTGTTGAGTAGAAACAAGATCTTTTCTGTGCAGGGATGAATGAACTGGCGTGACGACGAAAATCCTTTCGAATAAGATGGAAAGTTGGAGTGCTGTCAGGCATGATATGCTTCTCGAGGTGACGGTGTCAAAGTCCGAGTATGTCGCCTCTCCATCCATGAGAGCGCAATGGACAACAGAACCAATATGCATATTAGTGGGGGACAAGGAGACTCCATGCAAGAAGGAGATGTTTGGTCGCTGAGCATGTTCTAACCGTATGGGAACAAGCTCCTCCTCGACCAACTAGGCAACTTCACCTTGCTAAGAGTGCTTGACCTGGAGGATTGCTGACCTATTTTCTTTGGAAGCCTAGAATTTGAGTGGGACACGTGCCCCCGGTTCTTGTGTACTGAGTCCGCCCTAGATGATGGTTTCTTATCGTGAGGTTTTGAAGCTACACAAACTACGGGTAATTTCTGCATTGTGAGTTCCTGATAAGTAGCAGTGAGTAAAGAGCTCAGAGCAACCCTAACAGTCAATGTATCTCGCTCTCTATCTGTAAAACTGGGGGAAAACAAACTCCAACAGCCTCGCCAACTGCATCTGTAAAATGCAGAGTAGGCTAATCCGTGATTTTCGGTCGGCAAATGAAGCGAGCCAACTTCGCTCGCCATCAGAAGTACCCGCGCTCGTGGTCTCCTTTTTTTGCCTTTGCATCTCCATGGAATAGTACCTTTTGTTGTTGCTCCATTCAATTCTCACTGAATCACAAAAGCAAGGACGGCACAGGTGAGGTGACCGCTGTTTTACTTGTGCCAGGCATGTCTTGACGTTGATCTGTTGCTGAAGCCAAAAAAAAAAAAAGAAAAGAAAAAGAAAAAAGAAACCATACAGGTGACTTGGTTGTTTTACACACCCTACCGGGACCGGCTGCCGGCACACATTTTGAAGCCTGAAAACCACCATGGATTAGAGATCGAAATTTACCTATTCTCTTAGAGATGCTCTCAGATTAGGAGAATAAACATGAGCCCGCTGAATCTGCATCTAATGGGTATGTACAACGTTTAGGTGCTTGGGAACCTACCCTGGAAAAGAAGTATTGGGCTCAAAAGTTCAAAGGGAAAAGCAGCTAGCCCTAGTTGCAACACACGAATTTTTCGCCAAATCCTACCACAAAGTGATCCAATAATATACTACTACTCCACAGGATCCCCGATCAATAACACGCTGCCGCCACACCAAGTAACAAGTTGGGGGCAATATAGCAGTACTAGTAGTGTGCCCTGTCCCGTCGAAAAAGGAAAGAAAAAAGAAAAAGGGGC